>NC_047039.1:88077474-88380505 GCF_011762595.2 Tursiops truncatus | reverse complement strand
CAGGGAAGCCCCTGTTGTTTTTTTTAACATCTTTATTGGAGTCTAATTACTTTACAATGGTGTGTTAGTTTCTGCTTTATAAAAAAATGAATCAGCTATATATATATATACACATGTCCCCCTATCTCCTCCCTTCCACCCTCCTTTCCCACCCCTCTAGGTGGTAACAAACCACCAAGCTGATCTCCCTGTGCTATGTGGCTGCTTCCCACTAGGTATCTATTTTAGGTTTGGTAGTGTATATATGTCCATGCCACTCTCTCACTTTGTCCCATCTTACCCTTCCCCCTCCCCGTATCCTCAAGTCCATTCTCTACTACATCTGCGTCTTTATTCCCATCTTGCCCCTAGGTCCTTCATGACCATTTTTTTTTTTTTTTTTAGATTCCATATACATGTATTAGCATAGGGTATTTGTTTTTCTCTTTCTGACTTACTTCACTCTGTACGAAGGACTCTAGGTCCATCCACCTCACTACAAATAACTCAATTTCGTTTCTTTTTATGGCTGAGTAATATTCCATTGTGTATATGTGCCACATCTTCTTTATCCATTCATCTGTTGATGGACACTTAGGTTGCTTCCATGTCCCGGCTATTGTAAATAGAGCTGCAATGAACATTGTGGTACATGACTCTTTTTGAATTATGGTTTTCACAGGGTATATTCCCAGTAGTGGGACTGTTGGGTCATATGGTAGTTCTATTTCTAGTTTTTTAAGGAACCTCCATACTGTTTTCCATAGTGGCTATATCAATATACATTCCAGGCAACAGTGCAAGAGGGTTCCCTTTTCTCCACACCCTTTCCAGCATTTTCTCCACACCCTTTCCAGCAATCTATTGTTTATAGATTTTTTGATGAGTGCCATTCTGACTGGTGTGAGATGATATCTCATTGTAGTTTTGATTTGCATTTCTCTAATGATTAGTGATGTTGAGCATCCTTTCATGTGTTTGTTGGCAATCTGTATATCTTCTTTGGAGAAATGTCTAGTTAGGTCTTCTGCCCATTTTTGGATTGGGTTGTTTTGTTTGTTTGCTATTGAGCTGCATGAGCTGCTTGTAAATGTTGGAGATTAATCCTTTGTCAGTTGCTTCATTTGCAAATATTTTCTCCCATTCTGAGGGTTGTCTTTTCATCTGGTTTATGGTTTCCTTTGCAGTGCAAAAGCTTTTAAGTTTCATTAGGTCCCAGCTGTTTATTTTTGTTTTTACTTCCATTTCTCTAGGAGGTGGGTCAAAACGGAGCTTGCTGTGATTTATGTCATAGAGTGTTCTGCCTATGTTTTCTTCTAAGAGTTTGATAGTGTCTGGCCTTACATTTAGATCTTTAATCCAGTTTGACTTTATTTTTGTGTATGGTGTTAGGGAGTGTTCTAATTTTATTCTTGCACATGTAGCTGTCCAGTTTTCCCAGCACCATGTATTGAAGAGGCTGTCTTTTCTCCACTGTATATTCTTGCCTCCTTCATCAAAGATAAGGTGACCATATGTGCGTGGGTTTATCTCTGAGATTTCTATCCTGTTCCACTGATCTATATTTCTGTTTTTGTGTCAGTACCATACTGTCTTGATTACTGTAGCTTTGTAGTATACTCTGAAGTCAGGGAGCCTGATTTCTCCAACTCCGTTTTTCTTTTTCAAGACTGATTTGGCTATTCGGGGTCGTTTGTGTTTCCATACAAATTGTGAAATTTTTTGTTCTAGTCTGTGAAAAATGACAGTGGTAATTTGATAGGGATTGCATTGAATCTGTAGATTGCTTTGGGTAGTATAGTCATTTTCACAATGTGGATTCTTCCAATCCAAGAATATGGTATATCTCTCCATCTGTTTGTATCATCTTTAATTTCTTTGATCAGTGTCTTATAATTTTCTGCATACAGGACTTTGTCTCCTTAGGTAGGTATATTCCTAGATATTTTATTCTTTCTGTTGCAATGGTAAATGGGAGTGTTTTCTTAATTTCACTTTCACTTTCAGATTTTTCATCATTAGTGTATAAGAATGCAAGAGATTTCTGTGCATTAATTTTGTATCCTGCTACTTTACCAAATTCATTGATTAGCTTTAGTAGTTTTCTGGTAGCATCTTTAGGATTCTGTATGTATAGTATCATGTCATCTGCAAACAGTGACAGCTTTACTTCTTCTTTTCCGATTTGGATTCCTTTTATTTCTTTTTCTTCTCTGACTGCTATGGCGAAAACTTCCAAAACTATGTTGAATAATAGTGGTGAGAGTGGGAAACCTTGTCTTGTTCCTGATCTTAGTGGAAATGGTTTCAGTTTTTCACCATTGAGAACGATGTTGGCTGCAGGTTTATCATATATGGCCTTTATTATATTGAGGTAAGTTCCCCTATGCCTACTTTCTGGAGCATTTTTATCATAAATGGGTGTTGAATTTTGTCAAAAGCTTTCTCTGCATCTATTGAGATGATTATATAGTTTTTCTCCTTCAATTTGTTAATATGGTTTATCACACTGATTGATTTGCATATATTGAAGAATCTTTGCATTCCTGGGATAAACCCCACTTGATCATAGTGTATGATCCTTTTAATGTGCTGTTGGATTCTGTTTGCTAGTATTTTGTTGAGGATTTTTGCATCTGTGTTCATCAGTGATATTGGCCTATAGTTTTCTTTCTTTGTGACGTCTTTGTCTGGTTTTGGTATCAGGGTGATGGTGTCCTCATAGAATGAGTTTGGGAGTGTTCCTCTCTCTGCTATATTTTGGAAGAGTTTGAGAAGGATAGGTGTTAGCTCTTCTCTAAATGTTTGACAGAATTCACCTGTGAAGCCATCTGGAACTGGGCTTTTGTTTGTTGGAAGATTTTTAATCACGGTTTCAATTTCTGTGCCTGTGATTGATCTGTTCATATTTTCTATTTCTTCCTGGTTCAGTCTTGGAACATTGTGCGTTTCTAAGAATTTGTCCATTTCTTCCAGGTTGTCCATTTTATTGGCATATATTGCTTGTAGTAATCTCTCATGATCCTTTGTATTTCTGCAGTGTCAGTTGTTACTTCTCCTTTTTCATTTCTAATTCTATTGATTTGAGTCTTCTCCCTTTTTTTCTTGATAAGTCTGGCTAATGGTTTATCAGTTTTGTCTATCTTCTCAAAGAACAAGCTTTTAGTTTTATTGATCTTTGCTATCGTTTCCCTCATTTCTTTTTCATTTATTTCTGTTCCTATCTTTATGATTTCTTTCCTTCTGCTACCTTTGGGGATTTTTTGTTCTTCTTTCTATAATTGCTTTAGGTGTAAGGTTAGCTTGTTTATTTGAGATGTTTCCTGTTTCTTAAGGTAGGATTGTATTGCTATAAACTTCCCTCTTAGAAGTGCTTTTGGTGCATCCCATAGGTTTTGGGTCATTGTGTCTCCATTGTCATTTGTTTCTAGGTATTTTTTTATTTCCTCTTCGATTTCTTCAGTGACCTCTTGGTTATTAAGTAGTATATTGTTTAGCCACCATGTGTTTGTAGTTTATACAGATTTTTTCCTGTAATTGATATCTAGTCTCATAGCGTTGTGGTCAGAAAAGATAGTTGATACATTTCAATTTTCTTAAATTTACGAAGGCTTGATTTGTGACCCAAGTTATGATCTATCCTGGAGAATGTTCCATGAGCACTTGAGAAGAGTGTGTATTCTGCTGTTTTTGGATGGAATGTCCTTTAAATATCAATTAAGTCCATCTTGTTTAATGTATCATTTAAACTTGTATTTCCTTATTTATTTTCATTTTGGATGATCTGTCCATTGGTGAAAGTGGGGTGTTAAAGTCCCTCACTATGATTGTGTTATTGTCGATTTCCCCTTTTATGGCTGTTAGCATTCGCCTTATGTATTGAGGTGCTCCTATGTTGGGTGTATAAATATTTACAATTGTTATACCTTCTTCTTGGACTGATCCCTTGATCATTATGTAGTTCCCTTCTTTTTCTCTTTTAATAGTCTTTTTTTTTTCTTTTTTTTTTTTTTTTTTTTTTTTTTTTTGCGGTACGCGGGCCTCTCACTGTTGTGGCCTCTCCCGTTGCAAAGCACAGGCTCTGGACGTGCAGGCCCAGTGGCCATGGCTCACAGGCCCAGCCGCTCCATGGCACGTGGGATCTTCCCAGACCGGGACACAAACCTGTGTCCCCTGCATCGGCAGGCGGACTCTCAACCACTGCGCCACCAGGGAAGTCCTAGTCTTTGTTTTAAAGTCTATTTTGTCTGATATGAGAATTGCTACTCCAGCTTTCTTTTGATTTCCATTTGCATGGAATATCTTTTTCCATCCCCTCACTTTCAGTCTGTATGTGTCCCTAGGTCAGAAGTGCGTCTCTTGTAGACAGCATATATACAGATCTTGTTTTAGTATCTATTCAGCCAGTCTATGTCTTTTGGTTGGAGTATTTAATCCATTTATGTTTAAGGTAATTATCGATATGTATATTCCTATTACCATTTTCTTAATTGTTTCGGGTTTGTTACTGTAGGTCTTTTCCTTCTTTTGTGTTTCCTGCCTAGAGAAGTTCCTTTAGCATTTGCTGTAAAGCTGGTTTGGTGGTACTGAATTGTCTTAGCTTTTGCTTGTCTGTAAACCTTTTATTTCTCCATCAAATCAGAATGAGATCCTTGCTGGGTAGAGTAATCTTCGTTGTAGGTTTTTCTCCTTCATCACTTTAAATATGTCCTGCCAGTCCCTTCTGGTTTGCAGAGTTTCTGCTGAAAGATCAGCTATTAACCTTTTGGGGATTCCCTTGTGTGTTACTTGCTGTTTTTCCCTTGCTGCTTTTAATATTTTTTCTTTGTATTTAATTTTTGATAGTTTGATTAATATGTGTCTTGGTGTCTTTCTCCTTGGATTTGTCCTGTATGGGACTGTCTGCACTTCCTGGACCTGATTGACTATTTCCTTTCCTATATTAGGGAAGTTTTCAACTATAATCTCTTGAAATATTTTCTCAGACCCTTTCTTTTTCTCTTCTTCTTCTGGGACCCCTATAATTCGAATGTTGGTGCGTTTAATGTTGTCCCAGAGGTCTCTGAGACTGTCCTCAATTCTTTTCATTCTTTTTTCTTTATTCTGCTCTCTGGTAGTTATTTCCACTATTTTATATTCCAGGTCACTTATCTGTTCTTCTGCCTCAGTTATTCTTCTATTGATCCCGTCTAGAGAATTTTTAATTTCATTTAGTGTGTTGTTCATCACTGTTCGTTTGCTCTTTAGTTCTTCTAGGTCCTTGTTAAACGTTTCTTGTATTTTCTCCATTGTTTTTCCAAGATTTTGGATCATCTTTACTATCATTATTCTGAATTCTTTTTCAGGTAGACTGCCTATTTCCTCTTCATTTGTTAGGTCTGGTGGGTTTTTGCCTTACTCCTTCATCTGCTGTGTGTTTCTCTGTCTTCTCATTTTGCTTAAGTTACTGTGTTTGGGGTCTCCTTTTTGCAGGCTGCAGGTTCGTAGTTCCCTTTGTTTTTGCTGTCTGCCCACAGTGGCTAAGGGTGGTTCAGTGGGTTGTGTAGACTTCCTGGTGGAGGGGACTAGGTCCTGTGTTCTGGTGGATGAGGCCAGATCTTGTCTTTCTGATGGGCAGGTCCACGTCTGGTGGTGTGTTTTGGGGTGTCTGTGGCCTTATTATGATTTTAGGCAGCCTCTCTGCTAATGAATGGGGTTGTGTTCCTGTCTTGCTAGTTGTTTGGCATAGGGTGCCGACCACTGTAGCTTGCTGGTCATTGAGTGGAGCTGGGTCTTGGCGTTGAGATGGAGATCTCTGGGAGATTTTTGCCATTTGATATTACGTGGAGCTGGGAGGTGTCTTGCGGACCAGTGTCCTGAAGTTGGCTCTCCTACCTCAGAGGCACAGCCCTGACGCCTGGCTTTTGGGAGGTCTGAGGTTTTCTTCCAGCATTCAGTAGGAGTTGTTCCACGTGTAGATGTATTTCTGATGTATTTGTGGGGAGAAAGGTGATCTCCACATCTTACTCTTCTGCTGTCTTGAAGCCGTATCCAAGTGTTATGTTTTAATCCTACCATCTGTCTCCCCAAAGGACAGGCCTTGTACCTGTGCCCTTGAGGCCACTCTCACTTCTCATCACCAGTCCTCAGGACAGGGCCCTCTCACCAGGAATACTCTGAAATACAGAAAGGCTCTTATCTTACAGAAATATTACTAGGGATTATTAGGAAAATAGAAGTTCAGAGATTAATGCCAAAGGTTGAAATAAAAGTAAAGATAATAATATTAATAGCTATCATTTATTGAACTTCTACTCTGTACTAAGCAATATACCAGGGTTCCTATAATTCTTATAATAACTCTTATGGGCAGGTATTAATTTTAGCCTCATTAGTTGAAAAAAAAATTGGAACTCAGAAGTTAAATAACCAGCCTGAGATCACAAAGCTAGGTAGTGACACCCCTGGATCTGAGTCTAGATCTCTACAACTCCAAAGCTCTTGCTGGTCCCATCAAATCCTCTGGCCCTGCATTGTCTAGTATGCTAGCTACTAGCTATATGATGCTACTTAATTTAATTAAAATCAAAGTAAACAGTGGAGAAAAGACAGCCTCTTCAATAAGTGGTGCTGGGAAAACTGGACAGCATGTAAAAGAATGAAATTCGAACACTACTTAACACCATATACAAAAATAAACTCAAAATGGATTAAAGGGGCTTCCCTGGTGGCGCAGTGGTTGAGAGTCTGCCTGCCGAGGCAGGGGATACGGGTCCGTGCCCCAGTCCAGGAAGATCTCACATGCTGTGGAGCGGTTGGGCCCGTGAGCCATGGCCACTGAGCCTGCGCGTCCGGGGCCTGTGTTCCGCAACGGGAGAGGCCACAACAGTGAGAGGCCCGCGTACCGCAAAAAAAAAAAAAAAAAATGATTAAAGACCTAAATGTAAGGCCAGACACTGTAAAACTCTTAGAGGAAAACATAGGCAGAACACCGCATGACATAAATCACAGCAAGATCCTTTTTCACCCCCCTCCTAGAGAAATAGAAATAAAAACAAATGGGACCTAATGAATCTGAAAATCTTTTACACAGTGAAAGAAACCATAAACAATACAAAAAGACAACCCTCATAATGGGAGAAAATATTTGCAAACAAAGCAACTGACAAAGGATTAATCTCCAAAATATACAAGCAGCTCATGCAGCTCAATATCAAAAAAACAAAAAACCCAATCCAAAAATGGGCAGAAGACCTAAACAGACATTTATCCAAACAAGATATACAGATTGCCAACAAACACATGAAAGGATGCTCAACATCACTAATCATTAGAGAAATGCAAATCAAAAACCCAGCAAGGTATCACCTCACACTGGTCAGAATGGCCATTATCAAAACCTTTATAAGCAGTAAATGCTGAAGAGGGTGTAGAGAAAAGGGAACCCTCCTGCACTGTTGGTGGGAATGTCAATTGATACAGTCACTATGGAGAACAGTATGGAGGTTCCTTAAAAAACTAAAAATAGAACTACCATATGACCCAGCAGTCCCACTGCTGGGCACATACCCTGCAAAAACCATAATTCAAAAAGAGTCATGTACTACAATGTTCATTGCAGCTCCATTTACAATAGCCAGGACATGGAAACAACCTAAGTGTCCATCAACAGATGAATGGATAAAGAAGATGTGGCACATATATACAATGGAATATTACTCAGCCATAAAAAGGAATGAAACTGAGTTATTTGTAGTGAGGTGGATGGACCTAGAGACTGTCACATAGAGTGAAGTAAGTCAGAAAGAGAAAAACAAATACCATATGTTAACACATACATATGGAATCTAAAAAAAAAAGAAAGAAAGAAATGGTCAGAAGAACCTAGGGGCAAGATGGGAATAAAGATGCAGAGCTACTAGAGAATGGACTTGAGGATACGGGGAGAGGGAAGGGTAAGCTGGGACAAAGTCAGAGAGTGGCATGGACATATATACACTACCAAACATAAAATAGATCGCTAGTGGGAAGCAGCTGCATAGCACACGGAGATCAGTTCGGTGCTTTGTGACCACCTATAGGGGTGGGATACGGAGGTGGGGAAGGAGGGAGACGCAAGAGGGAAGAGATATGGGGACATATGTATATGTATAACTGATTCAGTTTGTTATAAAGCAGAAACTGACACACCATTGTAAAGCAATTATACTCTAATAAAGATGTTTAAAAAAAATCAAAGTAAACATTTAGTTCCCCATTTGCACTTGCCACATTTCAAGTGCTCAAGATCACATGTGGCTCGTGGCTACTGTCTTGGACAGTGCAGGCAGAGTCATTTCTAGTATCAGAGAGTGCTCTGTTTGACAGCACTGTTGTAGATATTCTCTGGTCTTCCACTAGGATATAGGGGAAACCTGGTTCCTAGCAAATTGTGACCGCATGACATGAGGAGAGGACAGCTTCTTAAAAGCTAAGCCTTTTGCTTTGTGAGCTCACCCTTCAGTTTTTCTAAGCAGGATCTGGCTGGATTAAACAGTTGCACAGTTTAGGCTCCAAAACAAACTCATACACACTCCAACTATGCGATGACCGTTCTTCTAAGACACCTGAAAGACATTTGGTGGTAATACATTTTCAGAAAATTAGTCAACCAGTCACCTTTCCTGCAGTATTCTCTAGAAAATATTCTCCAAAGTATTGAGACTAACTAGAAAAAAAAAAAGAATTTAAATTAAAAAAAACTGGCGATAAATATGAAATTAGTTAAAGTTAGAGACCTAAGAACAATGACACCAGCTGCTAAAGGGCTTTTGCTGATAAATATTCTTGGGGAAAAGTCAACTATAAAGGACACAAAAGAACGCAAAAATAAATTTTAAAGAGGGTTATTAAATTTACAGAGTAAATCAATACAGAATTGGAGGAGAAAAAGAGAAAAACAAAACAAAAAGCTAAAAATCTGTCTTCCAAAGACTGAGACAAGATTATTCCTTTTAATTTTATTATGAAGAGTGTTACATATTATGAACGTTTATAAAATGTTTAAGGACACTCTAGTAAAATCATAGTCAAACAATGGTGCAAAGAACACATTTAAAAAGAAACCATAAGAGAGACAACTACAGTATTTGGTGTTTTCACTATTTAAAATTTTAGCCATCCTAATAGCTGTGCAGTGATATCTCGCTGTGGTTGTAATTTGCATTTCCCTGATGGTTAACAATGTTGAACATTTTTTTTAAGTTTATTAGTTATCAGTACTGTAGTCCTCTATCTTTACTTCTCTATCATTGACAACTTTAACTTCTTCCAGAAAATGTTTTTACACTTACCACCTTTACTTAGAAGTTTATATATAGTTTTGGTATTTGTTACAGGGGGACTAGTAAGGGAAACTTTATTAAAGAGGAACTGGGAAGATACCAATTTAGATTAGAAATAAAAGGAGTAGGGAATTCCCTGGCAGCCCAGTGGTTAGATTCTGTGCTTTCACTGCTGGGGCTCGGGTTCAATCCCTGGTTGGGGAACTAAGATCCCACAAGCTGCATGGCATGGCCCCCCCCAAAAAAAAAAGAAAAGGAAAAGAAGAGTAGTAGTAATTTTCAGTAAATGTGCACATTTTCACAAAATTTCTAGAAAATGATTTATTAAGGAAGAGGAATATGCTGAAATTCAGCAGATTTTGTATTTTTGTGTCCAAGGAAAAAAAATAAGATCCCAAAACACAAAGTATGATGTGGCAGAGCTGACACCAGCTGAACACCTGTAAGCTCATACCAGTGACAACACAGAAAATGGTTTCTAATTATTAGCTGAGCAAGATCTGGTTTATTAATATTTACTTCAGGAAGATCACATGATGTGTTCATGGGAGAAATTATGACAAAGAAAAATTGTAACTTCTTCCCCTTCCCCATTTTATTGAGATATAACTGACATATCACATTGTATAAGTTTAAGGTGTACAACGATGATTTGATATATGTACATATGGTGAAATGATTACCACCATAAGTCAACATCCATTACCTCAGTTAGAAATTTTTGTTTTCTTGTGATGAGAACTTTTAAGATCTACTCTCTTAGCAGCTTTCAAATATACAATATAGTATTGCTAACTACAGTTATCATGCTGTACATTACATCCCCAGAACTTACTTATATCTGGAAGTTTGTATCTTTTGACCACCTTCAACTAATTACCCCAGCCCCTACCCCCTGCTTCTGGCAACCACCAATCTGTTCTCTGAGTTTGTTTGTTTATTAGAGTCTACATATGCAATCATACAGCATGTCTTTTTCTGACTTTTTTTCCTTAACATAATGACCTCAAGGTCCACCTATGTTGTCACAAATGGCAGGACTTCCTCTTTCTTGTGGCTGAATAATATTCCATACTATATATACATCACATCTTCTCATCCATTCATCTGTTGATAGACACTTAGGCTATTTCCATACCTTGGCTATTGTAAATAAAGCTGCAGTGAACAGGGGGTGCAGATATTCCTTCAGGATAGTAATGTCATTTCCTTCGAATATATATCCAGAAGTGGAATTGCTGGATCGTATCGTTCTATTTTTAATTTTTTGAGGAAACTCCAAACTGTTTTCCAGAGTGGCTGTACCAGTTTACAGTCCCACCAACAGTATACAAGGTTTTCTTTTCTCCACATCCTCACATGCCCTTGTTAGCTCTTGTCTTCTTTGACAATAGCCATTCTAACAGGTGTAAGGTGATATCTATCTCACTGTGGTTTTGATCTCCATCTTCCTGATGATTAGTGATGTTGAGCAATTTTTCATGTATCTGTTAGCCATTAGAATTTCTTCTTTAGAAAAATGTTTCAGTTCCTTTGCCCACTTCAAAAATTGGATGTTTTTTTGCTATTGAGTTGTATGAGTTCCTTATATATTTTGGATATTAACCCCTTATTATACATATGATTTGTAAATATTTATTTCCAACTCATAGGTTGCCTTTCATTTTCTTGTTTTCTGCTCAGAAGCTTTTTGGTTTGATGTAGTCCCACTTGTTTAGTTTTGTTTTTGTTGACTATGCTTTTGGTGTCATATCGCTGACAAGACCAATGTCAAGGAACTTTTTCCCTATGTGTTCTTCTAGGAGTTCATGGTTTCAGGTCTCAAATCTAGGTTTTCAATCCATGTTGAGTTAATTTTGACTGGTGTGATATAGGGATCTAGTTTCATTCTTTTGCATGTGATTATCCAAATTTTCCCAGCCCCACTTATTTAAGAGACTATATTTTCTCTATTGAGTATTCTTGGCTCCTCTGTCAAATATTAGTTGATTGTATATGCATGGGTTTATTTCTGGGCTCTCAATTCTATTCCATTGGTCTATGTGTCTTTTTAAATGCCAGTACCATACTGTTTTGATTACTACAGCATTGTATATGGTAATAATATAGCTTGAAATCAGGAAGTGTGATGCTTCCAGCTTTTTTCTTCTTTCCCAGGATTGCTTTGGCTATTGCTTTTGGCTATTTGGCTAACGATGCTGAACATCTTTTTAATGTGCTTATTTGCCATCTGTATAGCCTCTCCAGTGAAATGTCTGTTCATATCTCTTGCTCATTTTCTAATCGAATTTTTAAAAAAATGTTGAGTGTTTTCTTTAATACATTCTAGATACTAGTCTTCTTTCAGATATGTAACTTGCAAATATTTCCTACTAGTCTGTAGCTTGACTTTTCATCCTCTACTTGTAAGCTTTTGCAAAGCAGCAGTTTTCAATTTTGATGACGTACAATTTATCAATTTCTCCTTTTACTGATTGTGCTTTTGGTATGAAGTCTAAGAAAGAACTCTTTGTCTAGCCCTAGATCATAAAAATTTTCTATTTTTCCCCTTAGAGTTTCATTGTTTAATATTTTACATTTAAGTACATGATACATTTTGAGTTCATTTTTATATAAAGTATGAGGTTTTTTGGTTTTTTTTTTTTGCCTATGGCTGTCCAATTGCTCTCGTACCAATTGTTCAAAAGACTATCCTTCCTCCATTGAATTGCTTTTGCACTTTTGTCAAAAATCAGTTGAGCATATTTGTATGCCAATCTCTAGGTTCTTTTTTTCTGTTCCATTGATCTATGTGTCTATGCCTCTACCAATACCATTCTGCCTTGATTACTGCATTAGTTTGCTAGGGCTGCCTAACGTAGTATGACAGACCAGATGGCTTAAAACAACTTTCTTTTCTTACAGTTCTGGAGGCTAGAAGTCCAAGATCAAGGTGTTGGCAGAACTGGTTTCTTCTGAGGGCCTCTTTCCTTGGCTTGTAGATGGCCATCTTCTCCCTAAATCTTCACTTGATCGTCCCTCTGTGTTTGTCTGCATCTTAATCTCTTCTTATAAGGATACCAATCATATTGGATTAGGGTCCACCCATACAACCTATCTCACCTTAATTTAGAAGTACTGTACTGGTGGCAAGATTACTATTTTACTAGATTGCTTATGAATGTTAGTGGCTATTATTTCTACTGCAAGCTGCAAAAATAAACACAAAATATCTCAAGTGATTAGAAAAATTTTATTCATCGTCCCAAACTGGATTATATATTACAAATTCTGATCAAAATAATAATATTAAAGGCATTTTCAGTAGTACCACAAACTATCTGTACCTGAAGATAAAGTCAAAGTAAACTGGTAAGCATACACTGAAATTTACTCATGTTTAAAATATCACTTTGTTTAGAAAATTCACAAACACGTTTTCTGGTTATGATGAGGGATACATAAATAGCTACATATGATTTTCATTTAACAAACACATGAACTACTCCCCATGCTCTGAATGAGTCATAAGTCTGCATACTCTTGTAATTTTCTTAATGGTACATGAGACAGTAGTTTATTGTTTTATAGAACAAAATACAGCACTTCTAATTCTCCTCATACTGCCTTTCAACTCCACTGTGAGAGCTGTGCATAAGAACACAGCAGCTTGGGTGGCTCATGGGTTCCGACATAATCTCTGCATTGGTTGGGTTGGAGGAAGGCAAGGAAGGCATTCTAAAATATAAGTTCTGAGAATATAGAAACAGATTTCTCATAGAAAAATGTATACTTGTCTACTTTAGAACAGGTACCGTACAAAAAGCATCACTATTGAATTGGTCTGTTTGACTTATGAACTATAATTAGGATTTCAGTCTGATGTGGAGCAGCTTAAAATAGTATCACATACCCTGTTGATTCTTGCCTAGTTGAGACAGAAACACAAATGTGGGGGAAGAAGGTAGGAAAGAGTATTTTCAATTCCCGTTTATTAATACTGACATAAGCATTCATCAGCACAGATAATTAAGTGAAACTAAGTATTCCAAATTCTTTCCCTCTCCAAATCATGGCTTATATCTGATTTTGGCTGGCAGAGATTTACTAACAAGAAGGTGAGGGTTCACCTCCATGAAAAGCTAGAATACTGAAACAGAAGTCCAGGGCAGACCAGGCACCAAATCTAGGGAGGTACGGAGAGTGACCTGCTTGGGACCCGGGAACTAGGTAGCATATGGGGATAGCATGAGGAGACCCTAGAGGACAACAGCTTCACCAATAAAATGAAAATATTTGTTCTATTTAGAGAAGGAGGCAACTTGGTCATGTCTCTGAATTCATCAACCATACAATTTGTCCTTTAATGCCTTGTTATAATGAAATGATTTTTTTCCCCCTAAGCAAATTCAGTCATGCAACCTTCTGAGTAAGGTTTGTGTCCTACCAGTTTCTTTAATCCCATTTGAAGAATAATTAGAAAAAGGATTTGGAAACAAGAAATGGAACATTTCTTGAGTATTACCTAATTCTAGGCCTGATACTAAGCACTTTATATTTCATTTAATCCTAACTAAAACCCCTTAGAAGTATTCTTCATTTTGCCAATTCACTCATGTGGAAACTGAGGCTAAGAGGTCCCCACCATAAATCCCACACAATGAAGCTGGGATTCAAACTCAGGCCTAATTCAAAACTTTGTGCCCTTTTATGCTAACATGGGACTTTCCCTAAGTGACATGTTAGAGGTGACTTAGCCCGGGTCTTAGTGACAAGAGCAGGAGGAAAGAGAAGTAGCTGCTGGGGCATTTCTTCAGAGAAATCCTTTTGAATGGTCAAGAAATAGAGTTTTTCCCGTGCTTTAAAGTTGTTACAAATGATGGCTATGTTTTAGAAGGTGGGAATGTGGCACTTTCTCTGACCGTGTTTTGAGGGGAAGTTTCCCCAGGGGATTTATAATACTAAGAATGAAGGAACTGTTCATTTTTCAGAAGGTGAAACTAGGGGGAGACTTAGAAACATCTGCAGCCTTAGGCTTGTGACATTGGGTAAGGGTTTATTGGAGTGTGGGAATTCATTCCAAGTGTGTTTCCCAGATGCAGCTCTGGTCCCCAGTCTACCCCTGCTTTCCTGTGTAACACCTTGCTGTCCTATGTGCCGTTTGAAGCTTTGTAGCCTGTAAGGCTAGAAACAATGGTTTAGGGTCACAAAAAAAAAGAGAGAAATGAGCATAATCTATTCTCAATTTCTTGGATCCTCCATAAGAGACTATCAGTAAAGAGGAAGAGGAGGGAATCTTCAGAAATGGGCACTTACTAGATTGGTGCTAATGGTTTCCTGGGGAAGTAGAGAGGTAAGCAGAAATGGGACACATCGTGAGCCTAAGGGAATCAGGTACTCCTGGATATTAAAAATATAATGACCAAAGGCTGATGCCTCCAGATATGAACTATTTCACCTTTTGGAGATAAGGCATGTTTTAGATAAAGGTATGAAGACAGTGTAAGCATTTTGGACAAAACACTCTTCCTTCGTCACCTCAGACTCTAAATTTGAGCAGAAAGATATTAAGTGGGTGATGGCAAAAACATCCTGAAAGCTTCTCCGTCAAGCATGTCAAGCAGGGCTAAAGATGTTGTGCTGTGATCAGTGAAACAGGCATGTGCTGGGAGTCATGGCACCCTTAGAGCCTCAACTCTTTCTTGCTCAAATCACTCCTTTCTGTGCTTATTTATTTAGCTATACGATAAAAGGGTTAGAATGAGTGTTGCAGTGAGGGCCCCTCTGGCCCTTAAGACTCAAGAGCAAGATGATTTTCACTTGAGTGTTAACTTGTCTGGGGGAATGGTGGCACATATTCTGCCACCTAGTGGTCATATTTCAGGGTTTGCCCCACTGCCCAGCTTCTCAGGGATGCTCAATTTGGAGAACTGAGGTTTTATTCCAGGATCCAGATGTCAGCAGCTGCAGCAGAGGAGAGAGGGACAAGTGCTCCCTGCTTAGAGAAGGACTGAGTGGTCACCTGGTTGTCAAGTGAGAGGTTGTCAGTCTTGACTCTCAGGACCTCTCTGGGGACATCCATGGGTGCTAAACAAGTTAATATAAGAGGTTTTCTCCTGGTAAGCCAGGCAAACTGTACCTGGAAGTGGACAGGTTAGGAGAATTATTATTGGAATACTCAGGTGAGGAAAGAAAAGTGATCTGATAAGGTGTTGATGGTAGATCCAAGGTCTCTGGACACTCAGCAGAGTGCAACAATTAAGAAGTATAGGATGAAGTGTAGCTGAATCTGTAACAGAGCAAGCCTGGCCTTCAGAGTTTGGGGAAGGGCTTTCATTCTCCCAAGTTAGGGTAGGACCCAATGTCTGAACTCTGTGAAACCAGAAGGCAGTCAAAAAAGGTATTCTAGCAGCCAGTGGTCTACAGAGGGATGTATATGGAACCTCTGTCCACGCGGCCAAGTTAGCTTAGATATTTGAATGCTTCAAGACCTTGAACTCCAGGGACAGATAAAAAGAAATAACCTAAATAGGGGGTGGGTAAGACGCCCCCTGGCAAACAGTGGGAGTCCCAATTTGAAATGGGCAGAAATGTGTAGTGTATGCACTTTTAGACGCTAAGTACGAGCAAATGGTCCTCAATAAACAGGGTGGATTTTGCCCGGGAACACTATTATTACCTGTTACAGTTTTTCAACCATAAAAAAAAAATTAGGTTCAACTATTTAGAATTTGGGTATGATTTCCATGGGCTGATTTTCTAGCAAAAAGAAAGCTGATTACAATGGCCTGTCATTTGGGGACAAGTTTACTGGTAATCTATAAAGGTTACCTGAAAACCTAAATTATGTTAGGTTTTTATAAGAAGACCCAGTGACTATGCACTGAAAGCTCATCCTAAGAGAGGAAGGTCATTGCTTACCATTTATCAAAAAAAAGTTTTTGCTATTTTTAAAATTTGGAGTGGGGTGGTTGTAGCTTGTAGGTTTCCCCAACTTTGTTTTAGGAAAACTATCAGCCCATTCTCTCAGACCTTCTGGTTTCCATTTCTGACATTCCTATTATTCTCTAGTTTTCACGAAAATCTGCCAATCTGGTCCAGAAAGTAGTCCTAAGCAACCTACATAAAATGTAAGACTTAGCTTCCTATCCTGGGCAAAGAAAAAGATAGCAATGCTCTGTGCCTAATATCCCTTTACCTGTCACTTACAATGCATAATTAAAGTGACTCGTGAAGAGATAGGGAGACACAGCCATCCCAGTCCACTCAGGGACATATCTTGAGGGGAAAAAGGAAACTGGAGGGTTTCAGAGTGGGTGCTACTTTACAAAGTAGGGATGTCTGAGTTTTGCCCCATTGATATTCAATAGATAGGACAACTAGGAACCAATACAAACTTTGCAAATACTATGATCTGGGGTGGGAAACAGCTGCCAGGTTTGCCACTTATCTGTATTTCGGAGTCCTGATGTAGTGCTGGAAGAGGAGAGTGAACAGGCAGGTTTACATACCATGGAAATTGGTTTATAGGCTATAAGTGAAAGATATGGAACTATGATTGATGAATGAATACACTGAGGAATACCTTTAGAAAAAGTGGAGGTATTGCTATTAACACTTTAGGGTTAACATTAGAATTGGAGTACAAGGGTTATAAACTCAGAAAATATTAAATGACCATGAATTGCTCATAGTTTACCTATTGATTGAGAATGAAGTAAGGAAAATATGTTTTATGAAATCACCACCCTTTCAATATCATGTCTGGTAGCATGGTCTCACTTGAGTGATTTGTCAAACAAGTATTATCAGGTCAGTGAAAATATTCTCACAATGGCTGGAAATTTAAGCATCACACAAGCATAAGCTTTCTTTTCACTTCAGATATGAAAATAGAAGGTGTATGGAAATTTACGTACCTTTGACAAGGCTAGAAATAAGCTGTCATTCTCTTATATAATGCTCTGTGCTCTAAATCAATTCCACATCAGGGTGCTTGTAACAGGAATCTGCTAGCATCTTTTCTTGATGTCACCTAAAGTCTGATCACTTGAATATTAACTCAGCCTCCACACCTTAAAAGTAGCCCTAACATACAAGCTTACACAGGTTATTGTTTTTACTAGTATATCCTTCCTTAGCTGCACCTGGTAAGCCCATCTTCCAAAATGTTAATTATTTAACATTTTGAAAGCACTTACAGAGCATTTCATATTCTATATAAGCTCTTCAAAGGGTGAGGGTGTTTCCCTCAAAGGAAAACTGGGGTGCTTACCAAAGGTAGGGGGAAAGAGGCAGGCATCTGTCTCACTCATCTCTGCTTCTCCACTGTAACCTAGCATTGTACCTGGTACATGGAGACTTTAATAAATGTAAAATGAGAGAATTAAATCAGTTGGCTCAGGAGTTAGGACTCTCTCTGTATCTTCAAACTTGTCATTTTTCTTTGGCTCCTACTTATGTTTGACAACTAGACACGTATCTTTTTAAACAGTCATCTCCCTTTTGTGCAGGAGGGAAATCACCATTTCAACCTACTGTGTCAGTACAACTGGATAACCTCATCCCACTCAGAAATGGGCCAGACTCCATTGGGCTGCACATTGTGGGGAGAGCGTTTCCAGTCCCATGTCCTCACAGGAACCTTCCAGGTCTTACCATAGTTGGCTTCGATGTACTCGATGGTTTCACAGGGCACACGAACCTTCATGTCTACAAACTCGGTCCAGCACAGTGTAAACTTGGGAAACAGGTATCTGTGGCAAAACAGGCAATGTGGAGAGGCGTTAGGCTCCAACAGCAGAAGTTTTAGCTAAAGAACCCACAACTAGTGTACTCTTGGCTAAAGGACAGTCCTCTTCCACTAAATAGCTTTGGGGATAGACACAGGGGACCTTTTGCTGTTTCTGACTGTCCAATATCTCTTTCTTCTTCTAATGGCAATAGCACCCCAATTTATCTCCCCTATTCCCAGTCCATATGGGTCAGGAGGGGCTGACCTGACCCCGAGGCCCCAGAGATGGGTAAAAAAGACTCAGGCCTAACCAGAAAATTATAGTGATTGGGTCAGGGATGGAAATTTACACAAATCAGGCAAATGAAAATCAGCCTTGGAATTTCTTTTGGAACTATCAGGGGAAGAAGTGTTCTTCTGCTGAGGTTTCTAAGCTGTAGGATGGAAACTGAGCACTGCTAGTGGCCATCTTTGCTGTTAGCAGGGAGAGCCGGTCTGAGAATGAAGTCAAAGCAAAAAGTTGTCAAAAGATGGAGGAAAATGATAGAGGTCAGAAAACCCTGGGGAAGTGCTTGGATTTGGTTGTGGCCATTCCTTAAATACTGATAAATATATAAATATTCTTTTTGACTACATTTCTAATACTTGGAATTCGTAGTACATGGAGGGAGGCACATAGCAGTGAGAGAGGAAACAAAACCCTCCTAGTTAGCCAGAGAACCTGAATCAATCCTGGCAATGTATGACATTCTCCAGCAATAGCATCATAAATGCTTGTGTGTTTGTGAGAGGACATGTTAATTCCTGTCTCCTGGGTTTCACTGTGGTCCCAGATGGCTTTTGATGACCTTAGATAGCTGAAGGAGAAATTCCCAGGATCAGTCAGGATATTTCTCAAACTCCTTTCCTAACTCGCACAGTAATAAGAATTTCATACCACAATACGTGAACATGGTAAGACCCACTATATGTTGGCTTTTTGAGCAAAGCTTCACACCCCACCCCCTCCTCAGATGCAGGAATAGAGATCTAATGCTTGGATCTACTGTACTTCAACAATACTTCTCTTAAAGGTAACAGTTATACAAACCACCTTCTTCCTGCTCTGCCTTTTATTTTGTCACCTCCCCTTTTTAATTTCTGTTCTCAGCCTCAAACTTACTTCTTTCTTGCTTATTTTTAATAGGTTACACATCATTAAATCTCCATCAAATCCAAACTGCTACTAAAAGAACCTAACTAAAGAAAACCAAAATAAGCATCACATGTGTAAGGTGAATCTTCTTTTCCTTCACAGCATGGATTTTCCAGGGAAACAGAGCAAGCACAACTCCAAGATGCTCTCCCAGGCTCCTCCCTTGCTTCCATCCCTCACGTGAACCCACCTTTTTGTTTTTTGGCCTTTCTTTCTTTTTTTCATCTCAAATGTAAAAGAATATCTCTAAGCTAGCCCACTAGTTATAATGAATTTAACTCAACTTATAGCAGAATTATTTCAATTAGTAAGTTTCAGAAATTATACTAAAAAAACCCCATGTTTCTTAAAGGTACTTTGGATCAGTAAATGAAATTCTATATATTACAAAGGAAAGTTAAAACTAGCAGGTTCGTTAGATTTAAGTTCATATTTTAATGCTATATTCTGTGTTGTTGCTTTCTGAGAAATGTTTCTTCTCTTCACAACATGGCAAGAACCTTCAGTAATGAGATTTAAAGTGGCAATAGCAGAGATTAAAGAAATTTAAAATATCAGAGGATTAAAGAAAAAAGGAACAGAGAAAAACCAGATGTCAAAGAGTAATCAGATTACAGAAATGGGATCTAACTGGGATGTTCTCCAAGGAAAGGTCAGTTCTCAGATATTTTGCTTTTGAATATTATTTTACCACCAGATGAACATAAAGCCACAGATGGAAATGAGAGGCTGAACATTTCTAAAGAAAGCAACAAGTCCCTTCTACACAAACCAATAGGTGCTGGCAGTTAACAGACAATACCAGCTGGCTTCTGTGAAAAGAAGGCCACAGCAAACCTCAAAGCTGAGGGAGAAATAGGATACAGCACAGCTCCACCATCTGCTGGTCCCAATTTTACTCCGCACACTCATATTCATGGACTTGCTTATTTTGTCGTGAGACATATCCATCCATCATCAGCCTCCACCCTCCCCGATCAAGATGCTGGTCAGCAGAATGTCCACCTGTCCCATCCTATCAAGTTGACACACTGAAGCTGAAATGAGGCAGAAATCATGGTCCATCTAGTAACATAGGCCAAGAAATGCCCCTCTTAAATATAATCCTCTACAGTCTCATCAAAGAGATGAAAGAAAGAAAAACCGTAAGTCCAGGATGATACAATGGATGAGAATACTACAAATTTTATAAAAGCTTTTATAAAATGAAACGTTCAAAGCTTTCATTGAACAATGAAAGATTTATGAACAAAAACAAAACAGTTAAAATATATAAGCAATCTTAAAATTACTCAAAGACAATTTAACTCAAATGTTAATTTTTGTTCCTAAATAAAAACATCCCTAAACTATCTTTGTGCTTTTATTTTCACCAAATAATTTTCAAGCCTTTCAGCAAAAAGAAAATTCCAGCTTCCTAGGAGAAGAGGGAAGATAAACAATAAAATGTGAAAACTGATTGTAAAACGGGATTGTGGAGAGGAAAAGGGGGGGTGAGTGACTCAGAACAGCACATGCCATGTACCCTGTCCAGGTTACCAGTAAATAATGACTAAGACTATAATTAGAGTCAATGTTACCTTAGCTTTTAAAGCCCACATTAAGTTCTCCTAAGTAGTTTGTACTTTAAAGCTCTGAGATAGGATCCAAAATGTGAACAGATTTAAATTCAGACTAAACAACCCCAAATCAGAATATAAATTCAAG
Source organism: Tursiops truncatus (assembly GCF_011762595.2). Lineage (NCBI taxonomy): Eukaryota > Metazoa > Chordata > Mammalia > Artiodactyla > Delphinidae > Tursiops > Tursiops truncatus. The sequence continues at coordinate 88,359,609 of NC_047039.1, read as the reverse complement.
GGATCTTATCACACACACACAAAATCCTTCCATTCATTTTCTAGTTCATACCACTTTTACTTCTTTTTATTTTTGCAAAAAGCAGTAGTTAGAATTAAGAGTTAGTTGGAGAAGACCATTTTTTCCCTCACAGACATCCTTAAAATCTGTAAAACTACTTATTGGTGGTTGGATAAAGTAATTTCATCAGTTTAACTGTACCACCTAAAAACATAATTGCTAAATGAAAAGCGCTGTTTTTACTGTTAATTAGTTAGCTAGGCTAAGTGAGAGAGAGACATCATCAATGACAACTGAATCTGACCTTTTTAAACATAAGTTTGCATTAAACTCTAGAGTTGGAGCAGCAGAGCTTTTTTAAACAAGAATTTCCTGCAAAACAACACAATAATTTATTCTCATTACCACTTTTGTCTCTTCTTTTAACTCTTAATTTCTTTTTCTTGTGTTATTCCAGTGCCTAAGCCCTCCAGCACACTGCTTAATTAAAGCAGGGACAGCATGCATTCTTATGTTTTTTCCTGATTTTAACAGAAAGGCTTCTGAAGTTTTACCATTAAATACGATTGCTCACTCTAGATTTTTGGCATATTCCCTTTATTAGGTTAAAAAAATTTCAGATCCCCTTTAGTCCAAGTTTACTAAAAGGCCTTTTGCTGTTGTTGTTAATTATGAAATGTATCAAAAGTTTTTAATGTCATCTATTGAAACAATCACGTACTTTTTTCTCCCTTTAATCTTTCAGGTGTTGAGAATTACACTAATACACACACATACTACAAAATTCTATTCATTTGTTTTTCATTCAGGATATCTTCATTTGTGTTCACTAAGACAGTAATTTCCCTTAAAATTTTTTTTTTGGTACTGTCCGAGTCCAGTTTTGCTATCAGTCATAAAATGAATTGCTTAAAGCAGTTTTCTTTTTTTTCCCCCCAAATAAGGGAATAATCTATCCTGTGAAGGCATGGTAAAACTTTCCTGTAAACTTTCTAGGTCTTTTGGTAGGGGAAAAAAGGGGAAAGGAGGATTTGTGATTAGTAATTCAATTTCTTTAATAAGTTATTTAGAACTTCTTGAGTTAAAATTTTGTCATTTTCACATTTTCTCTAATATCGCATTTTAGACTGTTGTCTTAGTTGTCCATAGCATTTTCTTTTGAGTCAGTGTAACACAGTTGTTTTGGATCAATCTTGCTAGATGTCTACTTAGTTTACTACTTTTATAATTTGTTATCTTAAGAACTAGCATTTGGATTTGTTCATCTTTGAGAGTTTTTCTTTCTTTTTCTTCTTTTTTTGGCAGAGCCACATGTCTTGCAGGATCTAAGTTCCCCCACTCAGGATCGAACCCAGGCCCTTGGCAGCAAAAGCACGGAGTCCTAACCACTGGACTGCCAGGGAATTCCCATGATACTGTTTGTTTTTTATTTTATTAATTTCTTGTCTTGGTTTCCTTCCTTCACTTTCCTTAGACTGACTGTGCTGTTCTTTTCATCTCTTCAGTTGGTAGCTTAATTTTTTCAAACCTATTCTTTCATACTTGTTTTTTTTTTTCTCCTAGTCTCAGACCTTCCCAAGGGACATGGGATGGAGTGACTAAATGCACTCAGCTTGTGCCCCACTGATGGGCTTCCCTCCGCCCTACTTTTTAGACGATGGGGTGGGGGGTGTGGGTGAGTCTGAATTAGATTACGAGGCCCCCATACGGGGTACCTCACAACAGCCATTGAAATACTTATTGTTTTAAAGGCTACAAGTTTACCTCTATCCTCTTAACTGCATCCTATTTGAATCCCAAAACTTTTGTAATTTCCACTATGATCTCCGTTTTAATTCATTAGTTATTAAAGAGGGCATTTTAAAGCTTCCACACTTTTTAAAGATGTCTTTTAATTCTTGATTTCTAATTCAGTTCCACTGTGGTCATACAATGCCATCTACTGAAATAATCAGAGTTTTTTTTTTCCCTTTAATCTGTTAATGTGGAGAATTACACTCATACACACACACCTCACAAGAATTTTATTAATGCTTTCAAATGTATTGAGATTGCCTTCATGTTGTAGTACATGATCAACTTTTATAAATGCTCCATTTATAGTGGATAAGAAAGTACATGCAGCATTTGCTGGATGAATACTTTCATATATATATATAAATAATACTTTTATATATATATATATATATATATATATATGTCAAATAGATCAAGCCTGTTGATTTTGTCCATATCTTGCATATTTTTACTAGTTTCTTCTTTGCTTGACCCAGCAGTTTTTAAAATAAAAGTATACCAAAATCTCCCACCAAAATTGTGACATGTCAAATATTCATCAGAATTTCATCAGTTTTCGATTTATATATTTCAAGACTATATTGTTAGAGTCATAAAGGTCATGAATATTATTTCTTCTTGGTGAGCTGTTCCTTTGTAAAATTATGTAGTGGGTCTTTTAATCCTTTAACAGTCTCCCCCACCACAACCCAATAAAATTCTATTTTGTCTGATAGTAAAATTACAGTAGAATTTTCTTTGGCTAATAATATTGGGGTATATTTTTTCTATTCCTGTAATTTTCAACCTTCCCATGTGATTTTGCTTCAGGTGTGCCTCTTCCAAGTATTTTATAGTTAAATGTTGTTTTCTATCTCATTTGATACTGTTTATCTTTTTGTAGGTTAGCTTAATCTGTGAATATTTATTGCAATAAATTATGTATTTGGACATATTTTGAACTCTAGAGCCAGACTATCTGGCTCAAATCCTGGCTTCACCAATTACTGTCGTGTGTGACCTTGGTCAATGTTTTTGCGCCTTAACCTCATGTATAAAATGAGGGTACTAGCAGTACCTCAGAGAGATGTTAGCATAGAATGAAAAATATTATAAATGTAAAGTGCTCAGAATAGTATCTAACACACATAGTAAGTGCTATAACAATGCTGACTAGTTTTATGATTATTTTTACATGTTTTCAGTTTACCATACTTTTTCTTTGCTCTACCTTTCCTACTTTCATTTAGAATGATAAAGGTTTATAAATTATCTTTTGTTCTGCTTGTTTGGAAGTTATAAATAATATTTCTATCCAGTAGTAATTACTGTTTGTAATATTTACTGTTTATTTTTCAAAAAACATATTTCATTACAACATTTTCTAATAAAGACTTAATGTATACAGAATCTCTATCCTCTTCCTAAACATGGGACTTAGTATACTTTATTCCTTGAACACTTAACAAATCGCCTCCTCCTCAACTTATTTTTGACACGTCTTTTTTTTTGGTAAACAGGTAATGGCTAACAAATGTACTGACATATTTTATCCATTTGTGTGTCCACCATTTTTTCACATATATCGTATCTTCCTTCTGTGTTCTTTAATACAGTTTTAAGTGTGGATCTGTGAGACATAAATTTTCTTAGTCTTTGTACATATGCAAATGCTTTTATCTTGACCTCCCTCTTGAGTATTAGTTTTAATTGTACGTAACATTCTTAGTTGACAGTTATTTCTCCTCAGCTTTTGGAAGATGTTACTCCATTATCTTCTGTCCTCTATTGTAGCCAAGGTATATTTGCTGTTCCTTTATGAGCAATCTATTTTCTCTGGTAGCCTATAAAATTTTTTTGGTTTTGGTATTACTGTTTCCTTAAGAAGTATCTAGATGTAGATTTATTATTTATCCTGCTTGCCTGTCTTTAATTTGGAAATTCTCTTTTATACTCCTTCTTCATCGTTTACTTCATTCTCTTTTAGCTCAGCTATGCCTTTTAGACATTATTCATCAGTGATTTGTGTTTGGAGCAAAGGGAATATGGCAAGGTGAGGAATTATTGTGCCACATTAATTATATGTCATCAGCATCAATTTTGCCCATAGTTTTCTAAGCATTTCTAAGAAATCAACTCTTCGTTTTCTTTTCTTTTTTTTTTTTTGGTACGCAGGCCTCTCACTGTTGTGGCCTATCCCGTTGCGGAGCACAGGCTCCGGACGCGCAGGCTCAACAGCCATGGCTCACGGGCCCAGCCGCTCCACAGCACGTGGGATCTTCCCGGACCGGGGCACAAACCCGTGTCCCCTGCATCGGCAGGCGGACTCTCAACCACTGCGCCACCAGGGAAGCCCCTCTTTGTTTTCTTTTGTTTTTGATTTTTTTTTTTTTTTTTTTTGGCCGCCCCATGTGGCTTGCAGGGTCTTAGTTGCCGGACCAGAGATTGAACCTGGACCCCCTGCAGTGGAAGCGTGGAGTCCTAACCACTGGATCTTCCCTAAAAACCAACACTTGAAAACCAAAGTTACAGCATGCTGACTAGTATTTTTTTAACCATCTCTTCCACTAAACCTCTCACAATCCTACCACTGATTATACAGAAGCAAAGGGGTAATAGAGGAATGGCTAACACTTTTCAGAGACGGGACTGGAATATAGTCTCTCTGAGGTCTTTGTAGATCCCATATGCCAATCCTGTCCCAAACTTCTAACATATAATCAGTATACATATAGCATATACATGTTTTGTAAGATAAAATTCTACCCATTGAACCTTGTTTTTCTGCTGACTTCCACTGTAAGTTGAGTGATTCCATCTATCGTATTGACAAACTCTCCTATGCAATCTCCATAGGACAGAACTAGTGAAGTAGAAGAAATTTATATCACCAATGAGTAGACAAATTAAAGCTTGTATGGATAGTTATCATTTAACACCTGAATGCACATACTTAATGACCATATCAAAGACTACTCATTTAAAGCATGCACAAGACTTTTCTTTAAGGCCAGAGGGAAAAACCTCAACGCATTTTTATTTCTACTGCGTAACTTCCAAAAACTATATCTATAGCTCATCAACAAGTAATTAGACTCCAGCTGTGCTTGCTTTGTCTCAGACAATTTTTATAGGATTCCTTTTTGGATATAATAGATAATGAAAAAAGGAGATTAAATTACGATTTCAAATTTCATACTAAATACAAAAGGCTTCGTTTATTTTGATCTCAGATTATCTAATTTGTCCAAGCAGATGCAAACGGCTCCAAGTTTATCACTGCAATTAGGTCTGCCTTGATCAAATTCATGGCTTCTGGTCCCAGATATCCTTCTGTTTCTACTTGTGATCTTGAGCTCTTTTCTCTTAGTATCAATTTTCTAAGTCACAGAATTTTTTTCTCTTTCAAACTCTTAAATCAGTTTTTCAAGCTGCAATTTACACATAATGAAATGCACCCATTTTGAGTTTTGATAGGTGCATATACCTGGGTAACCACTAAAATCAAGATACAGAACATTTCTACCACCCTGCTTCCCAAAGCTCCCTGTGCTTTTTGGCAGGCATGCAGTCAGTCCACCCTGGCCCCTGGTGATCAATGACCTTTTCACATTCTTGATTGGTTTTGCCTGCTTTACAATTTCAAATAAATGCAGTTACATAGTACCTACTCTTCCTATTTGAATTCTTCCACGTAACATAACTTTTGGAAATTTACCCACGTTATTGCATATATTAGTAGTTGGTTCCTCTCTGTTGCTAAGTAGAATTCCACTGTTTGAACATACCATAATTTGTTTATTTGGTCACCAAAAGATGGGCATTTGGGTTGTTTCCATTTTTTGGCTACCATGAATAAAACTGCTGTGAACATTTGTGTAGAAGTCATTTAGTGAAAATTTGCTTTTATTTCTCTCAGAATACTACCATATAGAATCTCTTACAGAATTATATTCAAACAACAAAACATACCGCAGTCTTAAAAAACCAAATTTACTTCATATAAGTGAAAGGCCCGCTATTTATTCATTCTGAGGTAGTCTTCTCTTAAAAAAACAAATAAAGCTCACTATACAAAGAACTGCCACTTCTATATATTGTATAAGAATACAATTACCATATAACATGCATTCAATGTTCTTCCCTCCATGGTTTGGAGGTGTTACTAAGGAGACCTAAGACATAATCTAAATGTTGTAAAATATGAAGGTATAAACAAAGTAAGAAATATAACATCATTTTTAGAAAAGCTAATGTTTTAAATGCACTCATTTAAAGAAATTATTCAAATTTGCCTTTTAGCTTCACAGCTGTAAGTACTTAAAAGACAAATGTGTTTTTTGAGAGCTAGAACTATGGAAGCATAGTATCAATCTATGGAGCGAGAGAGTCTATGAGTGGGGATTCAACAACCAACACCAGTCTTTAACTTCTTTTGAAGCAGTGACTGAAAACAACTGGGGTGACTTAACTTTATGGCTTTGATTCTCCAAAGGTGCTCCGTTGGATCAAGTCATCAATCTGGTGTCACCCTTTCATCTTAACGAAACACTGTAAACTGTGCTTAAGAGGAACTGGTTTTAATTTCAAGTAGGGTTCAGGTCTCACTCAGCCTGACAGATTTATCAGGACTGATTCTACCTATAACTCAGAAAGGACAGAAAAATCAGCAGAAGTACCCAAATACAGCATAAAAGAGGTAAAGGGAAAAGAAAAATCTATGGAAATTCAGAGGAAGGGGAGATTATTTCCATTTAGAGGTACTGAGGAGCAACCTCAAAATGGAGGCAACTCAATGGCAGATGCCCTCGAATGGCAGAACTGGGACATGAGATGACGTCTAATAAATAACCTGGCACTACTAGTGACACACTTAAAATCGTGGACTGAAATCAAGTTTCGAAAGGCTGGGGTCTAAATACACTGTGGTGTCTAGGATTTGATCCTAGAGCAGAGAAAGGACATTAGATAAACTGGTGAAGTACAGATAATATTTAGAGTTTAGTTAACTGTAATGCACCGAGGCTGGTCTCTTGGTTTTGACAAATGTACCACAGTAACAATACATTAACATTAGGGGAAACTGGGTGACTGTATCCAGAAACTCATCTGTATTATCTTCTGTGAATCTAAAATTATCACAAAACTAGAAATTTACTTTTAAAAAATAGGGGGGAAAAAGGCAGGTAAAATAAAGCAAGCTGACAAAGATGACTGAGGAGACCTGTACAGCTGCAAAGAGACTTAAGGAGTCAAAGGAAAAACAAGACACTGAGCAGTAAAATCTTGTACTTTTATCAGAACATTGACCAATTACTCCTCTTTTTCTCAAATAGCACAATCAAGCAATAATAATAATTCCAGTTCTGGGAATCTATTCAAAGAAACAACCCCTAATAAAGCTTTCACTTTATATATAAAGATGTTCACAGAATTTTTTAATAATAAAAATATGGGAATAATCTAAATAGAATAATAGTTATATAAACCTATTATTAGACCTTTCTCCATATTCCTCCTAAGTCTCCCTAAGAAACTTCTCTATTTTTTATGCCACACTTCCTTGTCGCTGCTTCTAGATAGTTGATTTGTATCACAACTATACATGACACCTATTTAAATCACACCCTGCTGACAGAGTACTTTAATATTTGTTTCATGGTCTAGATTATGAGATCCTTGAGAGCAGAAACTAAGTTATATTCACATCAGAATCCTTAGCACATAGCGGTTAGTAAATAAATTTTGCAGAAATGAAATGTTAAATTATATAGGAGTCACACCTGGATGAGTCTAGTCTCACAGAGGACAAATCCAAATTTTTTGAAGATCTATACACTAAGCAGAAGCTGCATATATCAGAAGGCCTAAGTAAGCCACAGGTAGCCCCAGGGGTAGCAGATTTCCTATCAGAGGATACAGAGGTAGCTGTAATATTCTGACAATGTCAATAAACAGAAGGGCTACTTTCATGGAGGGAGTATTAACAATATGATAGAGATTGTGGTAACACTAACACTCTGTATGGGTAAGAATACGAGCTCTGAAGTGATATGGCCCTAGGTCTGAGGCTTAGCTCTGCCTTAATTTCCTCATCCCTATCATGAGGTGACAGTAAATCTCCCTTATAAACTTGTGATGAGGGTTAAATGAGATGATGCATATAAAAGCTTGGCATAGTGCCAAGCACAAAGTAAATATTCAATAAAAGTTAATTTTTATTATTGCCTCTTAAACTTCTGGCCTCTACTTATATCAGTTGATTCAGATGTGAAGGAAAGAAATAACCCAAAGGAATCTGGGCAGCATCTGTAAGAACTCTGAAGTTCTGGAATGACAATTTCACATCTGGAGGCATAGTTAATATATTCATCACTTTTTATTATTGGCGATTGGAACTTGAAGAAGAAAAATAAATATTAAAAATCCAGACAAGATTTAAGAATGGAATTTAGATTTTAGTTGAAAGTATAGATTTAGAGTAAGAATTGAAGATGGAAGAAATATGGGACCTGGGAAGAAAATGCTTGCCCAAAGAGTAACTAATCCAAGTTACCACTGTGTTGAAGGTCCAGTGTTTTGTATCAGTGCAACATATGAGTAGTAATAGTAATAGAATAATAATATGGTAATGATAGTTGCAGCCGTAGCTAATACTTACACAGTACTATGTGGCAGGTACTGTTCTAAATGCATTACTACATACATTAACTCATTTAACCTATTAATTCTTAGACGGAAGCATTTAGGCTTAAGAATCCAACAGGTCTGAAGTTAAATCTTGGCCCTACCTTAATGGCCAGAGGACCTTGGACAAGTTACTTCGCTTCTCTGGGCTTTAGTTTCCTCATAACTAACTGGGAGTGAGAACACCTAACCCACAGGGATAATGTGAGGATGATATGAGATTAAATAATAAATTACCTATCATAGTGCCTGATATCTAGCTGATACCTGGTAGCTATAGCTTTACATTGCTATCAATATTGTAATTATTATTAAATCTTATGACCAAAAACATCACTCTGAAGGCATGCAGAATAAAGTTTTGAAAGGGGAAACTTTTTTCTTCCTTCCTCATTCCTCTTCACCTTTTCAAAAAATGGTAAGCATCCTAAATTATTATTAAGCTTTTTCTCAGAATAAACTACACATGAATAAAAAGTAGAATATTATAAAGATAAAAAGACCCTTAGACTAGCTTTAAAGATTTTTCCCTCTAGGAACAATAGTGGTGAAAATTCTATAGTTCCTTAAATAGTAGTGAAAAGAATGAAAATGGCATATGGCTGGGGGAATCTTCCAAAGAAACTACTCCACACAACCATCCCCTTTTCTCTTCTCTGCCTTTTAAGGTTACGGTAACATGATAGAAAATCTGAGACTCACACCATCTGTTCAGGCAGTTCTATCACTGCTCATTTCTCTCGTTAAATAATCAGAACACTTTCCACTTCCCAAACACTGCTACCATAAAAAGCAGTTAAAGCACAATGAAAGAAGACTTTTCTAGCCAGAGATGTAGTAGTTAGAAGTGCATAGTTCTTTTGAGGTCTGACATGGGATCATGTCAGTGAGAAGAAAGAAATCCTTCTAAGAAAGCCTTAGAAGAAAAATTAAGACTAACATGATTATAATACAAGCTTCAGAAATTACTTTTCTTAGAACAAAGGTGACATTCTCATATGAGTTCTCGAAGAATAGGTGTGGCAGTTTAATATTGAGATAATTATATAGGTTTCTGATCTGTAAATTCCTTGTAAGACTAAGAAGAGAAATACTACTGCTACAGAGAGTATTAATAATAGCAGCTTATAATTACTTAGCACTCAGGACATGCTTAATTATCTTCAAAACCCTTTTTGTGTATTGACTCACTTAGTTCTTAAAACCATTCTATGTAGGAATTTCTATTATTGTTCCCATTTTACATTTGAGGAAACTTAGGTACAGATAATATAGCTGATAAAACAGAGAGCTGGGATTCAAAAGCAAGCAGACTGGCTCCATGCCTTTAATTTCTATGCTACACTATTTCCTAGTTTAAAAAAAAGCCTCTAAATTATGTGTTAAATTTGGCATCTTTATCATATTTGAATAAACAAACTATAGCTAAATGTCAAAAACACTTAGCTCCCTATTCACCTAGCCATAGTGAGAGTGTCAATTACAAATTCATTAACTTACTAATTTCTATCTTATAATCTGAGCTTACTCAGCATGAAGGTGTTTGTTGTCATAAAGCAAAATAATTTTTTATAATAAATGAGTTTCGGGAATATGCTCCAGGATCAGGGTCAATTGGGATACTTTATTACTTTGAGAAAAAGGTTTGGATTACTCTCAAACCTCCAGAACCAGTTCAACCTTACACGGAGACTCCCTGCCTTCAAACAGATTCAGTGATCCCAGTAGGGTATGTCTAAGTACCCAGGAGAAACCAGTCCAAGTTTGGAATTCTTCTTCTATGCTATGTAGAACATTCCCCAATGCTCCCAATGGCTCAAATTTATTCAATGATAGGAGCCCCAATCTCAGCTAGCTGGTGAGGGAAATTTATGCTACTGGTCATATAACAACCATAAGAATGACAACAACGATAGCAATCACATTAGCAATCATAATATTAATAATATTAAATAATAATAACAATGGTAACCACCACTTACTGATAATAAGTGCTAAGCATTCCGCTAAGTACCTCATACTGTCAGGTGTATTACAGAGGCAGTAGGGGGTAGTGATTAAAAGTATGACCTCTAGAGACAGGCTGCTGTCTGACTTATTCGCTGTGATGTTGAACAAACGACTTAAATTCTCAGTGTCTCATAGACTATCTGTGGTTGTTATGAGGATTAGATGTGTTAATACATGAAAAATGTTCATAGTAGTGCCTGATACACAGTAGTACTACTCAAATTTAATGGATGAGGAGCTTAATGTTCAGAAAAGCTAAAGGCCACAATTAGGGTGAAGCTGAGGCTTCCAGGGTCTGCCTGATTCCAGAGCCCTTGCTCTCTGGGTTCTCTTTCACATTCGTTCTCTCTCTCTCAGAACTGTGAACAGGCCAACTGCATCATAAAGGGCACTCAGTTACTCTAACTTCATTTTTGTCTTTCGTCATCAAGGAGTTTGACTATGGCAGTATTAAAAAAAAAATGTTCAAAATGCCAATCTAACATATTGCAGTCCATCAATTAATTCAGAATTGAGACACTCTCCCCCCGCAATTTTCTATCTGAATCATGTGTCTTAAGATTATAATTGGCAGTGTCTTTCCTTTCTTGGTAGCACATAAAATAATGGTACATCTTACAATGCATATCACCTTACATTTGACAAAATATGGTAGCTGTTAAGCCCGATCACTATCCTTTAAGGATTAGCCCTCAGTCTATGTGTTAAAGGCACATTCCAGAGCTTGCCCAGCATTCATGACCTCAGCTCCAGCCAATCCCAATCTCCTCACTTAAACTTCATGTGACCTTAACAATCTCCTTCTTACTGACCCTTACCCATTCTCATCAAATTATCAAGCTCCTACAGCTCTAACAGCCAATCAGTTTTTTGGCTCAGGCTCTGGGCCTGATTTTTCTGTTCCTTATTTTGGCTTTCCGTTTCTGATGACTCAAGGGCTTCCAAATCACAATGACTCTATGGACTGACAAGCCCAGGGGCACTTCCTCCTCAGGGACTGTCCTTATAGGTAGTCCTCACTTCTCAAGCATAACTGGGCTCTCTGGCAAAGCTGAGAAAGTATCAGCTAACAGTGAGACTTGACAGTCTTTTTTCCCCCCCATTTTCAGTTACTTCCTTATTTCTATCTTCTGCAGTTATTACTATAGCCCCTTTTGTAAGTACTTATCTGATTCATACTTAAATTTTTTTCCTGTTTTGGCCTGAGTGCCTCCATTCCACATATAGTCAGTCTCTTCATAGAAGAAAAAAATGTCAAGTTTTACATCATCTTTTCCCTGGAAAGATAGTTCCAAGCTGTCTTCTACCTAGGGAGAAGATGAACATCTTCACAGACTGAAACAAAGGAAGTACATTTTTTAAAATTAAAAAAACAAAAGATTCTTATGTTTTATACAGAGAGAGTATAGGTTTCAAGATACTGTTTTTCAAGTTGGAGCACTTCTGAAATTGGGATGCATCAGTAGCACACCATTGTTTGATTTCTTTTTTTTTTTAAACATCTTTATTGGAGTATAATTGCTTTACATTGTTGTGTTAGTTGCTGCTATATAATAAAGTGAATCAGCTATACGTATACATATATCCCCATATCCCCTCATTCTTAAGTCTCCCTCTCACCCTCCCTATCCTACCCCTCTAGGTGGACACAAAACACTGAGCTGATCTCCCTGTGCTATGCGGCTGCTTCCCACTAGCTATCTATTTTACATTTGGTAGTGTATGTATGTCCATGCCACTCTCGCACTTCATCCTAGCTTACCCTTCCCCCTCCCCATGTCCTCAAGTCCATTCTCTACGTCTGCGTCTTTATTCCTGTCCTGCCCCTGGGTTCTTCAGAACCATTTTTTTTTTTAAGATTCCATATATATGTGTTAGCATACAGTATTTGTTTTTCTCTTTCTGTCTTACTTCACTCTGTATGACAGACTCTAGGTCCAACCACCTCACCACAAATAACTCAATTTCATTTCTTTTTATGGCTGAGTAATATTCCATTGTATATATGTGCCACATCTTCTTTATCCATTCATCTGTCAATGGACACTTAGGTTGCAAAAATATGGAACGCTTCACGAATGTGCGTGTCATCCTTGCACAGGGGCCATGCTAATCTTCTCTGTATCATTCCACTTTTAGTATATGTGCTGCCGAAGCGAGCACTGATTTCTTTCTTAAATGCACATAAAACAATGTTGCTTTTTACAACTGATGACAACTCAGAGTAAATGACTTATAGTAGTTAAATGGTCACTCTGCAAAACATCCTGTTCCTGAGCCCCTTTCTGACTAAAGAAGGAAAGTAAGCAAAGAACAATTATTCCCTTTAATAACCAAGTAAAACTATCAGGAAGTAAGTCTCTCATCACAATCAATAAATGAGTACTTATGGAACTGTGGCACAGAAACCCATATATCAATACATTATATACATGCAAAAAAGAAAAAAGAAGTTAAAAAGTACAAAGAATTCTGAGAGCATTTCCCTAAGAAACTTATCCTACAAATAATCATGTTCCCATTGGACTTGGTGCATCTGTCTGTGGCAGCACTAATCACTTAGTTGTTTATGAATTTGTTTTCTCCCAATTAGACAGTGGACTCCTCAAGGATAAAGACTGTACCTTATTCATCTTTGTGTCCTGGGTGCAGAGCTCAGCGCCAGGCAGAGACTGAGTGTTAAGGAAACAATTGCTGAATGACTAGAGTTCTATTGCTTTGCCTTTCACCTCAGGAAGATATTTTATTAAATTTTTAAATAAACTAGAATGATTATGATGAGAGAAGTAATTTTCCAGGAACTAAACATACTTCTACTTGCTTTCCAGGACAACACCTCCCTGGGAACAACCAAATTAAGAGTAAGGTCATTGTCGGGATCATAGGCTTAGGGCATAGGAATCAAATTGTCTAAAAGGAGATTTCATCTAAGCCACAATGACCTATTCCTAGTTGACCTGTGAGAAAACTGCTATGGCCTAGGACATGTGAAATAAACAAGAAACCCAAGTACTGTTTGAAATGATTCCATATTTTTTTTAAGCTTTTTTTTTTTTTTTTTGACGTGGACCATTTTTTAAAGTCTTTACTGAATTTGTTACAACATTGCTTCTGTTTTGTGTTTTGGTTTTTTTTGGCCGAGAGGCATGTGGGATCTTAGCTCCCCGACCAGGGATCAAACCACACCACCTGCATTAGAAGGCAATGGGAAGGGAAGACCGCCAGGGAAGTCCCTGTATTTCTAATTCTTAGCAATCAATGGAATGTTTCAAGTTGATAATAATATGATGCCTACGTGAACATAAAATTAAATGACTCATGAGAAAAAACATAACTTCAGGTAAGGTAGATGAGATTCTTATTATATTAATCATATATTATATTAATTAATTATGTTATATTATTGCCTAATATAATGGCAATAAATTCTTCAGCAAGAGTCCAAGCTCCTTTTTGCCTTCTCATGGTCAATAGAAAGCCAGATTTTCTAGTTTTCCTTAAATAGTGCAGAAGTCACAAGTGGTAATAATCTTCGGCTGAACTCATCCTGGCCGATAATGAGTGATAAAATGCTACATACAGTGCTTTTAAACATCTCTGAGTTGCTTAATATAAACTTTACTTTTGAGACATGTTACTAATGAAGTAAATCAGATTTTTATTACTGACCTTCCCAAATTTGTGCTTGAGTGGGAGTCCTGCATCTTGAAATGCTGAAATAATATCAGATTTGTAATCTTGTATAAAAATTCCTAGGTCAACATCTTTACTATAAGGAATAATGCCGCACTGCCGATACCATCCTAAAAAAAAAGAATGAGAAAACTTTTTTAAAAACTTAAGTTTGGAAAAAATTAGTCATTATTATAATGGATAGTCTTTGTAACAGTGTATTTTATTTCACAGGATTAGACTTGGTGTGCTTTACCAAAATTAAAAAAAAATTAGATCCCAACTTAATATCTGTGATTATAGGAGCCACTTGTTGAAGAACACTTCTTTTATTCCTTCCTTCCTTCATTTTTACTGGTTTGAGCACTCAGCAGCCTCAAAAACTTTCATGATGTACTGTAATTTCTGAATAAACTATTAGCTTTAATAATGTTAACTGGGCCATCCATTTAAAACATTAAGTTACTTTTTAAAATGTTTAATCATAAATCTCTTATAATGAAGGTTGCTTTTAAGATATGCTAAAAAATATAATTTAATTCTTTTGCTTAAGCTATATCCCTTTCCTGAGCAGTAATTTGTAGAACTTAACAGCTCTGAACAGCTCATGTCTGATGGATCACATAAAAAAGAAGAGCAGTACCAGCCTCAATTTTCAGCATACTGTCAAAAGATATTCCTACATATTTACTATGTATCTACTTCTAAATTGGGGCTATAATAATGTTCTAAAAAGGCAAACTTTATACCTTAATATTACTAAGGGCTCTGAGTTTCTCTTATTATCCTTCTAATCCTTCCATTCAAAGTATTCAAAAAGTAAATAAATGTCTATGATTATCTTTGAGAAATACTGTTTGGAATTCTAAACTTTAACTCCATTTTAACATAGATCTTTAGAAGCCTAGCATGGGATCTCATCTCTAGTTTAAGAAAAATCTACAATCCACATCTATCAAAGAATCATGAACTACTAAAAATGGAAGACTCCTTAAGTATCATCTAATCCAACTCCCTCATTTTATAAATGCCCTTAAATTAAGAAAACCATGGGGCTAAGAACTCAAAAGATATCATGATAAATGATCAAGAAAACCATGGGGCTAAGAACTCAAAAGATATCATGATAAATGATGACAGTCTATAAAACAATCTTACTCCAGAAAGTTAAACCTTAAAGCATGTATCACATAAATGAGATGTACTTTTTTGGGGGGGGTGGGGGTTACTCTAGCTGGAAGCTCCTTGACAGGAAGAACCATGGGAATTTTCCTCAAAGCCTAATTGACAGGATAACCATACAACCCTGTTTACATCTGTTGTACCAACATAATTACTAATGGCACTCCTTTCACTCTCAAAAAGTCTCTTGAATTGGACAATAAATTATATGGTAACCCTATAAAAGCAGGAACAAAATTAATTTTTGTACAAATATAGTTATAATTAAGATAGAACAAATACAGATATAATCAACTACAGTTATAAACAAGAGGGAATAAAAACAAAAAAATGTTAAATTCTAAATAATTCTAAAATCCAAAGGAGTTTGAGCTAATGCACAATAGAAGGAGATCCAGAAATCTTTCTTGGATTCTACATTTCCCCATCTCAGAATGAACAGAATGTGGTAAGACAGTGATGTCCAATCATGATCTGGAAAAGATTCGTGGAAGACCTTATGACATTCCCTTTCCTCTTAGAAACTTTTGGTGCAATGCAAGTTATTTGTATTGTGTGTAAGTAAAGAAACAGAACACAGTTTTTTTTTTTTAAGGTAATAACAACCTTTGGGATAGAAATAATAAAATGCTTAAGATTATCTGAGAATCACATGTAGTCTACATGTTCTGATATAAATTTTATACAAATTACTTATAATTTTGGGACACACAACATGGCCTTAATTCTGTTTTATGCTTCTGAAGTTATTTCTTTAAAAAAAATCAATAAATCCTTGCTCCATGCACTATGTTTATTCTTTCTATAAATATGATGCTTCGAATACCACTGATGTTTTGTCATCTCAAGCAGTCATCCTTAGAGCCAAAGAGGATGAAATGTCAAAAAGACAAATGTAAAGTAACAAGAATTTTACCTAGACAAGTTCCACTGCTCAGCCAGAACCGTACTCCCAATTTCTTTAATGTTTTGGCTGCTAGTTGCAACAATTCCTTTGCACTCTTCCGAAAGGCCATAGCTTCCACAGTGTTATCATCAAGGTATTGCTACAGATATAATAAATAGTCAGCTATTATAGCCATTTCTAAGTTGCCAGAAATATTTCTGTGACATCCAAATTAAACTTGAAAATTAATCCCATATTATATATTTTTTGATTATAAAAATCAAGTTTCAGAATTCCTTGTTAGTCACACATTAAAATAAGACTATAAGAGTGGATTCTAGGAGAGACAAGTTAAATGGGAAGGACTATACCCAGGATTCTCAAAGGATGAGATTTATACCTTTATCAACTCCGTCCTCTACATCACGATTTAGCAGATTGGGTAGTTAGGGGAAAAGAAGGTTAATTAAGAGAGCTACAGGCATATCTGAAGCACAAGGCCTTCAGTGACGTTTTCATCATTCACTGGTGCAAATGGTCTTTAGGACAGAACAGTATAGTACAAAGAATGTGGGATTTTTGAATCAGATTGTGTTCAAGTCTAAACTCACTTCATTTTAGCTATGACTCTGGGCATAGTGCCTCAGAAGAACATAAGCTCTATGAGGAAAGTGACTTCATTTTGTTTATCACTATATCTCCAATGTCTAAAACAGTACTTGAATGAATGAGAGAATCAAAGAACAAACCTCTCTCAGATATAATTTTCTCATCAATAATTAAAGAATAATAATTATACTTTGCAGGACTGCTGTGAAGATTTAAAGAGATAATGACAGAAAAATGTCTCACAAATTTTGAAATTCTATACAAATATTACTGTCATTTACTTATAGTCTTTTTGCTTTTCTTCATTTTTAGGGTGTTCTGGAACTGAAGAAAGCACTGAAAATTCTTCATTGATGCTTCACTACCTATGGGACAAAATCTAAACTTCTTGGCATGGCAGACAAGGACACTGTGTTCAGGGCCAGAGTACTGGTCCAGCCTTATCTCCACCCTTCTCATATTTCACTCCCCAAATATATCACAACTTTTCATGCCTCTGTGTCAACATGTTTCCTCTGTCTGAAATGCCCTTGACTAACAAAATCTTTCAGGTCTCAGTTCCACCCTCTGAAAAGCATTCCCTGATTTTCCCAGGAACACAAATGTATTTATTCTCCCAGGGCTCCTCTTCAGCTCAACATTTAAAGAGCAAGAAATTACGTTTGGTACTAGATATAGACAGAGACAAATAAAATAATCTGTTCAGTGACCTTATAACAGTTACCATTTATATATACTTTTATTATAATTCTTATCATATTTAATTCTTTTTGTTCCAGAACAAAAGATCAAAGTCTTTTTTTAAAATTGAATTGTAACTGACATATAATATCATATTAGTTTCAGGTGTACAACATAGTGATTCAATATTTTTATACATTACAAAATGATCACCATGATAACTCTAGCTACCATCTGTCATCATACAGAGTTATTACAATATTACTGACTATATTCCCTAGTGTGTATATTACATCCCCATGACATATTCGTTTTATACCTGGAAGTTTATATCTCTTAATCCCCTTCACCTATTTCACCCATCCCCCTTATCATATTTCATTCTAATTGCTGATTCTATTTATATTTCCTCCAATAGGCTGTAAACATGAATCCTTTAAGGCAAGTACTGAATCTCTCCATCACTGTATGTACAAATTGAAAATGGTGCCTGGTATATAATATGTGAGCAACACATATTGATAAATGCGTAAATGAGTAAATAACTGACTAATCCCCTCTCATCCCACGATATCTTAAAATATCCTGGCATTCTTTTACAATACAGCAGGAGGAAATATAGTTCCTAGAAGGACCATATATCTCAAGCAAAAAGTATCCCTAGGAAAAAAGATGGATTCCTGAAGATAAGTTACATTCTCCAGAATACACAAAGTATGTGGGATCTTTTCAATATGAAAACATCCTCAGAGCCACAATTCTCTTAGAACATATGATTGGCATGAGAGATGCATGTTCATATCCCTGTTGTAGGGGGGAAAGCCTGGAGCTAGAAATTTGGAGACCCAGAATTTACTCCATGCTCAGCCAATAATGACTATGTAACTTACATCTTGAAACCTCAGTTTTCTTATCAGTTAATGGTGAATCCTTGGCTTATTTCACAGAGTAACTGAAAGGATCAAATTAAGTAACAGAAATGAAAACTTTGTGTTATACAAAAATATTACTCTGACAATTATGTCCAACTGAGGCTGCCCCTGCATAGACACTCTCCCAGCTCTGACATACCTTTAATAAATAACATGACACTCCCAGAAATTCCATTTCTTAGAATTGACCCTCATATGCGTTAAAGTATAAACACATATATACCTATACACCTTATACATCTGTTATGGACTTTAAAAGTTATAGTTATACATACTTCTTTTCATTTAAAAATGTCTCATATAAATCTTGGGATTACCATGCCTCTTAGAAAAAGACTAAATCCTAATTTAAATACCAGTCCATATGATCTTTCCTGTTCAGACAACCTTTCCCCAAATCTTTCCCCAAAATATAGATGAAAAACAATAAAATGACAGAAGGTGTCCACTCATTTCACAGATGAGGAAACTAAGGCTCAGAAATTTGCCCCAGGTCTCAGAGCAACTTAGTAGAAGAAAGAGGATATGAATGTGGCTTTCTAGATATTTCTGGGCCAGGGGTCCAGATATTTCCATACTCCCCTCTAGTTTTTTACTGGAACTCAACAAACTGAAGCTCATCAATTATTTTTTGATGGTTACTGCCGAAACAAAATCAAGTGCAGGAAAATGTGTATTATCCTAGTCCTAAACTTCTTGGTAGATTGGGAAAATAATTAAAGTAAATAAAGTAAGCCAGGAGAGCACTTCCCCTCTGTTCTCCTTCCCTCCCTGGACTCTTCTAAACTAGAGCCATTAGATGAGGCAGAGCAAGAAAGCGCACAGTGGTGGCCTGGCATGGGTATCGGAGCCTGAGAAGGCGTCGAGGGCATCCACATGGAGAAGAGTCCAGTGTGGGGAGCCAGAGCCTGAGCAAGATGAGAAGTGTGTCTATATATGGGAGTAGCCCAGTGGGGGAGAGCAACACCTAAGCAGGATGAGGATAGCATCCATGTGGGAGAGCGAACAGCAGAAACAATGGGAGACTGAACAAATAAGTAAATATATTAAGGGTAACATAAGTCAGGTTTCTCACTGTTTGAGAAGGGAGTCACAAAAATGGAAATGAACCCTATGTTATTTAATTGAAATATAAATTAGACTGAAGACATCAATGTGGATTCATGGATCGTGAGAGACAGACAGATACAGAAGTAAATACACACACACTCTACTCCTGTCACTGGGAGGTCCTGCAGGCAAGCAAATCTGGCCTCCAGGCTTGGCTTCTAAAAGGAATCAGTATCCAGAGAGATGGCTGATTCCAGGATTGTAGCAGGGAAATTACAAGATGAACCTAGAATATCTTGAGCCAAAAAGCAAGAAGGTGCTCAAAAGATGATGGAGACATGTCAAAAAGACACAGAAGTCACGTGAAGGGGCTTCCACTGGCCAAATATGGAACAGTTTGAGGATCAAAATAAATGAAGAAAATAGTGCACTATAACTCATTGAAGAAAATAGGAAATCATGAGTTCATATTGATATAAACAAAGAAACTTGAAAGTTTGAGGAAGATATTGACAATATTTACAGACTTTTAAAGTACCTTCATGCCAAATACCTATTAATTACAAAGGGAAAAATAGAAACTTCACCAGGGCGAAGCCAGCAGACAGAACTTTAATCACGTAATCAATGTAAAAGTCAATAGTAATGGGACAAATCAAAATCATGCAGCGCCCAACAGGATGAAGTGAAAGCACAGAATCACTTCTGTGTTATTCCTACTAAAGGTATATAACCTAAATCTAACTTGAGGAAAAACCAAACAAACCCCAAACAAGGGACAATGTACAAAATATCTGGCCTGTAATCTTCAAAAGTATCAAAGTCATAAAAGTTAAAAAGTGATTGTGAAACTGTTCCAGACTGAAGGAAACTAAAGAGACAGAAAAATTAAATGCAACATGTGATTCTGAACAGAATCCTTTTATTATAATAGTCATTATTGGGATAATTAGCAAAACTTGAATGAGGATTAAATGGTAATAATCTTTATATTAATTTCCTGATTTTTGTACTAAGACATGTAGGACAATGTTCTTGTTTTCAAGAAATACTAAATTATTTGAAGTTGTGGGGCAGATGTTGACAACTTACTTGCAAATGATTCAGGAAAAAGAATTATTTGTATTGCATCTGTAACTTTTCTGAAAGTTTGAAAACGTTTCCAAAAATTATTATAAAAAAAAAGGAAGAAAGTTAGGAGGCTGCTTTGTGAGATCTAGTAGATTCATTGATTTTTTTTTTCCAACACCAGGCATTGTATTTAAGACTGTTTGGCGCCATCAAGTGTTCAAAGTTATGTATGTTCACCTTAATTTGAAAACTGACCTTCCTGTGGTTATAACGTAAGAAATGATGAAGAATGAAACATTTACAAGGGTAAGGATTAAAAAAAGTTATCAATCCCATTAGGTACTCTATATCAGTAATAACAGTACATTAGCAGAAGAGGAAAACAAATCAGTAATCACGAGTCTGTCTTGCTACTAGTGAAGGACACAAATAACATGATGAAGAATGAAGACAAAGTTTGGGACTTCCCTGGTGGCGCAGTAGTTGAGAATCCACCTGCCAATGCAGGGGACACAGGTTCAAGCCCTGGTCCGGGAAGATCCCACATGCCGCGGAGAAACTAAGCCCGTGTGCCACAACGACTGAGCCTGCGTGCCACAACTACTGAAGCCTACAGCCCGTGCTCCATAACAAGAGAAGCCACCACAATAAGACCGCACACCGCAACCAAGAGTAGCCCCTGCTCGCCACAACTAGAGAAAGCCTGCACACAGCAACGAACACCCAATACAGCCAAAAATAAAATTAAAAAATAAATAAAATTAAAAAAAAAAGATTCAGCATAAAAAAAAAGAGAATGAATACAAAGTTCCACTTGATCCTGTTATGAAGAGAAACCTGTCAATAGCATTATAGCCTTGCTATGTGATGGTACTTTAAACACCAATAGTATGAGGCTATGATAAGCTGATTAGCCCTCTGAGCAACTGTCATCCACATTCTTTACTCTAATGCTGACTGAATGGTTGCCCTTAAAATCTAAAAAGCAAAAGTGAAAATATGCAATTAAAAAAATATAACACTATTCTCATGATTTCTCAATATCTTGAAACATTTTACATCTTACACTGCCTTCTCACAAAGTTCAATAAAATGAGTTTGGGCAAATGCTTGCTAGGTAATAGAGTAGCTCTAATAAGTGTCCTGGAAAGAAACCATTTGATTCGGATGAGCACCTTATTCTTCATGCATTTTTCCATCACTAGAGGAGCTTTTCTTTGCACCAGCTACTGTGCTAGATACTGGGGCTACAGAGGTGAGTAAAATAAGATGCCTGCCATCAAGAAGTTCACACAATCTTGTAGGGGGACAAGACTGACATTCACAATTAATTGTGGTAATTGCTATGACAGAGGTGGCAACCAGAAAAAAACTCCCCTGAGGCAGGAACAGTGAATGCATGGTCAAGTGCAAGCACCAGTCTGCATCTCTTCTGCTTCCTACTACTCTGTGGTGGGGATATGATGGGCAGCACTTGCCTAATACTGCTGGCCCAGCCACACATGCGGTTTTCCAGCTTTTCATCCACGAGGCTGACTGGGTATGCTTCACAGTCACATAACTACAGATTTAAGGGAACAGGGCTAGGAAGGCCCACCCAGGCTGTCAGGTCTAGGCCCTGGGTGCCAGTACAGCCTACCAGAAAAAACCTTGCATTTGTGGGTGCTGGGCATTTGGCCAGTGATGATACAGCTGGTACTTCATTTTCCTATTCCACTCCTATCCTTGTGTACACAGCTTTCTTGGAAGGGAACCCCAGAAAATAAAGGGCAAGTGGAAAAATTAGGGCACCAAAACCCCACCATATATTTGACTGATTTCACTGTATCTCTCTTTCATGTCATTTCTTACAGCTGAACTTTCATGTCCTTTAAAATCATCTTTATATCCCCTGGGGTCAGGAGAGTTCCTGGGAAGCTAGCTTTTAATAAATGTTTATTGAGTAGAAAGCTAAAGCAGCAGAATAAAGTAGAGTTCAAAAGCACTTGGTCTTTGTGTAGCATTTATCTTCAAAAACCTTCAAAAACACAAAAAATTCATATTCAGTGCCAACCCTCTGAGAAAAACTGTATTTTCTATGAAGTCCTCTCTAAATCTGCATGGTCCATATTCTACATGGCTTCATCCTACTCAGATTGCTTCAAGAACAGAATATACCATCTTTATAAAGTTCATGGGCTATCCTAACTAAAAGCGGAGGCCAGTGCTGAACCTGTCAAAGTCTCCAAATAAAACAGGGTCTCCATAGATATCAAACCATTCAACTGGGGAAGAAATTGTTCCTTAAGGTTAATGTTTAATCTACTTAAAAAAAATTGAAACCATCTAGAAGAAAATAGACAAATCAGAAAAGATGTTTTCTTACTTACTTTCCATAGTTCCTTCATTCCCCCCCCAAGAAATATTATACATATACTTCCTTTAATTTGAAAAGTACAATATTTGGTTATCTCTAACCTGAAAGAATGCTCGAGCTTCTTTATACCTACACTCAATAAATCTAGAGTGTGGTATTTCTTCCAGAAAGTGCATTGGATCTTTTGGAATGAGAACTTCTAATCCATCAATAGTAACTTGTTGTAACTCTGGCCTGAAAACAAAAGTTAAGACTTATTATAAGGATTTAACTCAGAATATTGGCAGCCTCTTCAAAATATACAATATAAGCAAATAGTTAAACTCAAGCATATTTTCTTCAATTACCTCAGGTATCATTTTTAAAGATCTATGCTCTTTTTTTTTTTTTTTTTTTTTTTTGTGGTACGTGGGCCTCTCACTGTTGTGGCCTCTCCCGTTGCGGAGCACAGGCTCCGGAAGCGCAGGCTCAGCGGCCATGGCTCACGGGCCCAGCCGCTCCACGGCATGTGGGATCTTCCCGGACCGGGGCACGAACCCGTGTCCCCTGCATCAGCAGGCGGACTCTCAACCACTGCGCCACCAGGGAAGCCCCAAGATCTACTCTCTTAGCAACTATCAAATATACAACATAGCAGTGTTAACTATAGTCACCATGCTGTACATCAGATTTCCAGAACTTATTTATCTCATAATAATTGGAAGTTTGTACATTTTGAACACTTTTACTTGTAAGTATGTAAATCCACAAACATACTTTATCCTGTGTTTGAACTCTTTATATATATAGAAAGATTTGTATTCTTTTATGCCTTATTTTTGTCACTCAACATTGTAGGATTCATCTCTGTTGTTGCACAGAGCGCGAGTTCAGAGTTCCTTGTTTCCCTGCCCTATGATTCTTCTTGTTATGCGCACATACATTTTGTGTGGGGCATTAAGAACAATGTTGCTATGAACATTCAGATATATATTATATTTCCTGGGGCACATGTGCATGAGTTGCTTCCTGTTGAATATTTACATTTCAAAACTGATTTACATGAATTACATTTTAGATTTAATTACTAAATGTAAAAGAAAGAATAAGAATTCATGACTGAACAAGACAGGTTTCACATCTCCCCTTTAGACCCTGAATTTACCTGTCAAAAGCTCCAGGATAACGGCCAAACTGTAACTTTCGAAAAGGAACAAACTTCCTGTCAATGTGTCCTTTGAGCCGTAGATGGCCATGCCAAAGGTAGTTGCCGCTCCTTTCATGGAAGACCACCAAGTGGACAGCATGACTGGCCAATGTGCAGATGTAGTGCAGGGGGATTTCAGTTCCAGAAAGTGAGTCTATCCCATCTAGCCGGGGGTCCTTGCTCTCGAACTTTACGCACTGAAATCCCATATTTTCAGCTATCCGAAACCAGCTTTCCTAAAACCAAAGAAACATCAAACTTGAATATTTAAAACCAAATACTAGTAGTGAAACTAAAATGATTCTTACACTGAATTAAGTCATACATATTTTTGTCCTAATCTGCTCTTTGCCTGAAGATTAAAAAATGAAGGTGGGGAAGGAAAGGTGGTAGTGGGAGAATAAAGGAAAGTACCAAAAAGAGAAACCACACAGCATGGAAGACATGTTCAAAGACTCTCTTTATGAAAATTAATACAAATTTCTTCCTTGGAATGAGAATGCCCACTCATTATAGTGTTCTTTGGTTAGTATCTATAAAGTAAACGTTAATATAAGGATAGCACTTAAAATTAAACCTGTAATTCTCAATTTCACTTCTAATAACCTTCAAAAGTGCTTCATAAAAGCAGGGTTTTCATCTCATAGTTATATCCCAACACCTTAAACTGCTACTAAAATAGAAGCCTATCATAATGCACATTATTAGAAAATAGACTGAGATATACTATAAAACAAGGTGCATTTTCCAACAGCATTAGTTAGAGTATAACTCTCACATAACCAGATTAATCTATAGGGTAGATTTTTAATCCTAATCTGGACACCAGTGCTTTAGATGATTAACCAGTATTAATTATTAAGAACACCTTATGTTTGAATAGAAATGTACAGTTTCCAAAGAATTTTTATAAACATTACTGCATTTACATATGACATCTATCTTATAGAGCACAGATATTATAGATAAAGAAACAGACTCACAGAAGTCCAAAGAAACAAAATTAATAAGAGGCAAAGCCACTGCCAGCATTTAGGTCTTATCTAACCAAATACAAGGTTCTTTCTACTCTACAATACTATTTCTTTAAGTCTATATTTATATAATGTGTACAAAGCTCATTCACATTAATTATCTCATCTGATGTCCATAGAAATTATGTGAGGTCAGCAAGGAAGATATTATACCTAGTCTACAGTTAAGGAAAATAAAGTGGTAATACCAGACATTAAAGTTATTAAAGGATGGAAGTGCATCTGAAAGTCTTACGAGCCACAGCATTCATAAACATCTTTCAAGAGTACTTTATTTGCATCACTTATTGTCTTTGAATGTTGTCATTTGGATTAGCTGTATCCTCATTTATGCTCTTATAATACACACAAACCGTTATCATAGTACTGATTGTACTGTTTTTTAGTTGTTTAAACTCCATTAATAGACTGAAAGTTCCTCAACCTTAAGAATCAACAAAGTGGCTAGTACCAGCAGGTGCTCAATAGATACCTGTTGTTGTTGTTCATATTGTTAAACAAGAGAAAGTGACCATTCTGGTAAAGAATGCTAACCAGTATCAATAACAACTGTCTTCTCCTTTCTGGATATAGAGTGAAATCGTGTTTTGGTCAAAGGAATGTGGATGGAAGTATCAGATACCACTTCCAGGCCTGGCCTTACAATGTCCCATAAGACCTTCCCTGCTTTCCCTCCTCCATCTGTATGTAGGGAAGCAAAGAACTACAAGATGGGGAAGCCATACAAATGAAACAGCCTGCATCCCTAAGTCACTGCTTAGAGGAAAGTCATCCAGGAATATCGCTGACCAAGAATAACCACACTGGATTTTGTCTAGAGACAATTACTCCTTTTTTTGCCCTAAACCAATGAGATTTTAGGGTTGTTTTTAGTAGCAACTAATGTAACTTAGTCTGGCTAATACAATTTCACCTTGGCACTCCTTATACTAGAATTATCAACTGTAGGATTCCCCTTTTTCATAAACCTAAGAGGTGGAAAGTACTGATTGAGTGTAAGAGTGGCCAACTCAGAGAAGGAATCTACTGTACAGGATGAAAGAAAAGCATTATAATTTGGTAAATTTGGGAAAAATTTAAAAGGCCAGACAGAACTTGAAGAGGGATCAGACCTTGGGTTGTGGGAAGAAAGACTGACAGACAAAATAGGCAGAACTATGAAATGGCTTGCCTTTTTATAATCATGGCAGAGGAAAGTCAAGAACAAAGTAGTTGCTCTAATCAAACGGAGCAAAGGCCTAGGTCAAGACTGTACTGCACACATCTACTCCCAGTTACCTTGGCAGTAGTTTGCTCACTTCATGGTAATGATATTAACAAAGAAAAATCACAGGTAAATTAAGTCTATAGTAATTAGATCTGGTGATCTAATGAATTAGCTCTACCTTGGGAGAAGGTGTTGGGAGGACTATCCAAGGGCTCTGTATGATGTCATTTATGTAAAATGATAAACATGACCCTGTGTGCTTATTCTGGGTGTTGCTGACCTTTTGCTTCTGACTCTGGTCTTTCTGGTTTTGTCAATTATGGCATATTCTCTTTCTTCTAAAGTACTGGTTCTCAAGGCAAGTGGTACTGTAACCAAGAGACATTTTAGAAATTCGTGGAGATATTTTCAGTTATCATAATGATTGAGGACACAACTGGCATTTAGAGGTCTAGGCCAGGTACACGAGACATCCTAAAATCCAAAATATGGAAATCTATCCTGTGTCCTGCATAATTTCAAATGTTCTATCAGATAGTCACGTAGTGAAAAACATATTTGTAATTATGTGAGCCTCCATTTCCAAGGAATACAATCGCCATGTTAAAGGAGAGACAATTTTACTTTTCTGCTGTTGGAAACTTGTTTACTGTTTTGGAAAACTATATTACTAAAAACCATATCATTCATAATAGAGTCTATAATGGAAGTTATCACATTCAGTGGTCCTACTAAATAAGTAGGATAAGTGCAAGCATCTGAATTACTTCCTTATGTCTTCCAGTGTAGTCATGCCTGGGCATTTACACACTGAAATATACATTTCCTTTCATTTCTACTTTATACTATAGTTGAGACATTACAGGATTTGGGAGATTATGCACGTAGGTAAGTTATAATTTCTATAGACTTCGTTTTGGGAAAATAAAGGAATGATAAAATACTTGTTGTAAAAAAGGTTTATAAGCTTTGTAGGCTTTTTCTATGAGGAACTCAAACAGTCCAATAGGAATGACCTACAAATACTGACATTTAGGAGTCTTTGCAGTGAAAAAGCTGGCATACTCTTATTACCCTATAGTGAAGTCCACCAGTTAATGAGGCCTAACCAGAAAAAAAAGCTTCCAATTGGTATTCAGTGCCTCATTCTTAAATATGAACAAAGATCAATGAACACTATAGAAAACCTGTATCATGAAAAACAGACAAAATAAAATAACCATACCAAAACCCAAACACCCACAAAGAAGGGAATTTCAAAAACAAAATGCGGTAGAAAGCAAAAGACTTTCTTTTAAAAACACCAAACCTTGGGGCTTCCCTGGTGGTGCAGTGGTTGAAAATCCGCCTGCCAATGCAAGGGACACGGGTTCGAGCCCTGGTCCGGGAAGATCCCACATGCCGTGGAGCAACGAAGCCCGTGCACCACAACCACTGAGCCTGCGCTCTAAGGGCCCGCATGCCACAACTACTGAGCCCGTGTGCCACAACTACTGAAGCCCACGCACCTAGAGCCTGTTCTCCACAACAAGAAGCCACCACAATGAGAAGCCTGCACACTGCAACGAAGAGTTGGCCCCCTCTTGATGCAACTAGAGAGAGTCCACATGCAGCGACAAAGACCCAACACAGCCAAAAATAAATAAATAAATAAATTTATTTATTTAAAAAAAAGTTAAAAAAAAAACAACAAACGTTTAAAATCTGAAGAGGGAAAAAGACAAAACTGCACTCATAAAATAAGAATGCTACTATAAGAAACAGAGTACACAGAGCTTTTAGAAAATAAAGATATTAAATTTTAAGCAAAATATGAAAAAAATCAATGGCATTGTTAAAGATTTTGTTTAAAAGTAGAACAGTTAACAAAAGAGATGAAAAAAAATCACAGAGCAAAGATAAGAAAATGAAACTTTGGAAGTCCAACATCCAAGTAATAAGTTCAGAAAGAAAGACACTTTTATTCAACATTATCCTGGGGGTCTTACCTAAACCAATAAGACAAGAAAAAGAAATTAGGCATAAGAGTTGGAAAGGAAGAGACCAAATTTTCTTTTTGTGCAGAGAATACAATGACCTACACTCAAAGAGGGAGAAAATGAAAGAGAGGGAGGAAAAGGAGGTAGGGGATTGAGGGAAGAGAGAGAAACTACTGGAGTTTACCTATAGAGTTCAGAGTTCAGTACAGTTGCTGGAAAACAAGATCAAAACACAAAAGACAACAGCATTCTAATTCACCCATAATAATGAATTGGCAAAAGAAGAGGAAAAGTATCTACATTAACAGCCCCCCATGCACACAAAACTATAAGGTAGCAAGAAATAAATCTTACAAAGATGCACAAAATCTGTAAGAAAAATATACTCTATTAAAGAACACCAAAGGACACCTAAATTAAAGGAGATATATTTCATGTTCATGGATAAGAACTCTTCATATTTTAACAATGTAAAGAGACCTTGCATGCTTTTGCTTTCTCTGACTAGCCTAGACTAACCTAGATAATGAAAGACACATGGCCCAGGCACCTCCACTGCCTCATCTGACAGCCAGCCATCCTGAAGAAGCAGAGCTGCCTAGCTGACTGGCAGCTGTATAAGTGAACTTGGCTGAGACCAGAAGAACTGCGCAGCTGAATCCTATGCAAATTGCTAAGTCACAGAATCATAACCTACATAAATGGTTGTTGTTTAAGCCACTAAATTTGGGGACAACTGTTACACAGCAGAAGCAAATTAGAAATCAAAAGTGCAGGTAAGAAGAAACATCTTCAGATATGCAAGGTTTCAACCTCCCATTCAACCTTTCTCCAAAGAGAATTCCTAAAATGTTGTGAAGAGGAGTTATACAACAGTATCTGCAGAGCAGATCAGACTGTATTAGGGCAGAAAGACCATGAGATCTAGGAGGGATGTCTCCAGAAAAAAAAAAAAGGAACTGAGAAATGATCTGATGTATTTGATCCTACTGAGAGTTTTATGTTTCTGCTGCAGAGTTCATACATGGATTATTGATAAATATATAGAAAACTAGCAAACAAAAAAAGAGAAAGAGAGTCATATAAGAAAAGGAAAATATTCAGAGTAAACTAGGTAGCATTCATGTGATTATCTATATATTCATAGTAAGATAAACACTGACTATTGATTTAACTACAAAATATGATACAGTCATGGTAATGGGAGAAGAGTGTGTGTGTGTGTGTGTGTGTGTGTGTGTGTGTCTACATGAGACAAAATAGATATGACAGCTAAATTCTCATAATTCATAATCTAAATATGAAATATTTTAAAAATAGAAGCATAAACATTTCATTTATAAAGGAGAAGATAAACAAGGTAGAGAGAGTTGAAGGTGGTTGGCTCTAAGAGTGGGAATAAGGGGTGGGGAGGAGAGAAGAGTCAGATACTGATCTTTTTCATTATGAGCTTTGCCTTACTATCTGACTTTTTAAACCTAGTACTAGTATTCTTTTGATTAAAATGCCATGTCCTAACTTTTCCATAAGCTTAAATATTTTCAAAATATCAATATAAAATTGGGAGGAACGAAAAAACAAGCATCCCTGGTGGCACAGTGGTTGAGAGTCCGCCTGCTGATGCAGGGGACACGGGTTCGTGCCCTGGTCCGGGAAGATCCCACATGCCGCACAGCGGCTAGGCCTGTGAGCCATGGCTGCTGAGCCTGCACATCCGGAGCCGGTGCTCCGCAACGGGAGAGGCCACAACAGTGAGAGGCCCGCGTACCACAGAAAAAAACAAAAAACAAAAAAACAAGCAAACAAACATCATGTTATATAAACATATTATCTGTTTCATCACCTGCATCACTGCCTGGGAAGAACCATAGGGAGAAAAAAGTCAAAACTCACTCTCTTGAGACCTTGTCTAAGAGTCTGGGTAATCAAGGAAACAGGCAGCTTATAGTGCTCTGCCAGACCATACCGTCACCCTGGAACATAAGCCCCACCTATCAGGGGTCAACACAACTAAAACAGACCCACTGCAGAGCTAGTGCACATCTATCATGGGTGGCTGACTAAACAGTTGAGCTCATTTAATCTGATGCTAATTTTCTTACTCTTATTTGAATAACTCCTCAGAATGAAAAACAGTGAAACTGAAAAGTCAGAGGTATTCCAAATAAAGGAGTAAGCAAATTTTTGACATGTTTGGTTGAGACCTTTTTTTTTTTTTTGATTACTATCTAACCTTTGCTTTGTAACCATTTAAAAAGGATGAAAATATAAGTTTGAATTTTTGGATACACCTAAGAAGCACTCCACTCGAGTATCAAACAAGTCCTATGCACTTACAAACTGTCAAGAATAGTGCTATAGACGAGGAATACTACCCTCATGTATACCTTATGTGGCAGATACCGAAAATTCAACACCAAATCCCTTCCTACCTGCCTGCCTACACTGATGAAAATGCTAAATACCTGTTTTTTTAGCCACCTTCACAACACGGAGACATATGAATATAGTTCTAGACAGTGAGCTATAAGCAGTTTACCAGAAGCTCCTGAGAAAAATTTTCTATCAAAAGATAGATTGTGACAATCCTGAAGCCCATGGAACAAAAACCACATTCACAGAAAGATAGACAAGATGAAAAGGCAGAGGGCTATGTACCCGAAGAAGGAACAAGATAAAACTCCAGAAAAACAACTAAATGAAGTGGAGATAGGCAACCTTCCAGAAAAACAATTCTGAATAATGATAGTGAAGATGATCCATGACCTCGGAAAAAGAATGGAGGCAAAGATCGAGAAGATGCAAGAAATGTTAACAAAGAGCTAGAAGAATTAAAGAACAAACATACAGAGATGAACAGTACAATAACTGAAATGAAAACTACACTAGAAGGAATCAATAGCAGAATAACTGAGGCAGAAGAACGGATAAGTGACCTGGAAGACAGAATGGTGGAATTCACTGCTGCGGAACAGAACAAAGAAAAAAGAATGAAAAGAAATGAAGACAGCATAAGAGACCTCTGGGACAACATTAAACGCAACAACATTCACATTATAGGGGTGCCAGAAGGAGAAGAGAGAGAGAAAGGACCAGAGAAAATATTTGAAGAGATTATAGTCGAAAACTTCCCTAACATGGGAAAGGAAATAGCCACCCAAGTCCAGGAAGAGCAGAGAGTCCCATACAGGATAAACCCAAGGAGAAACACGCCAAGACACACAGTAATCAAATTGGCAAAAATTAAAGACAAAGAAAAATTATTAAAATCAGCAAGGGAGGGCTTCTGTAGTGGCACAGTGGTTGAGAGTCCGCCTGCTGATGCAGGGGACACGGGTTCGTACCCCAGTCTGGGAAGATCCCACATGCCGCGGAGCGGCTGGGCCTGTGAGCCATGGCCACTAGGCCTGCGCGTCCGGAGCCTGTGCTCCGCAGCGGGAGAGGCCACAAAAGTGAGAGGCCCGCGTACCACAAAAAAAAAAAGCAGCAAGGGAAAAATGACAAATAACATACAAGGGAACTCCCATAAGGTTAACAGCTGATTTCTCAGCAGAAACTCTACAAGCCAGAGGGGAGTGGCATGATATACTTAAAGTGATGAAAGGGAAGAAACTACAACCAAGATTACTCTATCTGGCAAGGATCTCATTCAGGTTCAATGGAGAAATCAAAAGCTTTAGAGACAAGCAAAAGCTAAGAGAATTCAGCACCACCAAACCAGCTCTACAACAAATGCTAAAGGAACTGCTCTGAGTGGGAAACACAAGAGAAGAAAAGGACCTACAAAAACAAACCCAAAACAATTATGAAAATGGTCATAGGAACATACATATCGATAATTACCCTAAACGTGAATGGATTAAATGCTCCAACCAAAAGACACAGGCCTGCTACATGGATATGAAAACAAGACCCATGTATATGCTCTCTACAAGAGACCCACTTAAGACCTAGGGACACATTCAGACTGAAAGTGAGGGGATGGAAAAAGATATTCCATGCAAATGGAAATCAAAAGAAAGCTGGAGTAGCAATTCTCATATCAGATAAAATAGGCTTTAAAATAAAGAATGTTACAAGAGACAAGGAAGGACACTACATAACGACCAGGAGATCACTCCAAGAAGAAGATATAACAATTATAAATATATATGCACCCAACATAGGAGCACCTCAATACATAAGGCAACTGCTAACAGCTATACAAGAGGAAATCGACAGTAACACAATAATAGTGGGGGACTTTAACACCACACTTACACCAATGGACAGATCATCCAAAATGAAAATAAATAAGGAAACAGAAGCTTTATGACACAACAGACCAGACAGATTTAATTGATATTTATAGGACATTCCATCCAAAAACAGCAGATTACACTTTCTTCTCAAGTGTGCACAGAACATTCTCCAGGATAGATCACATCTTGGGTCACAAATCAAGCCTCAGTAACTTTAAGAAAATTGAAATCATATCAAGTGTCTTTTCTGACCACAACGCTATGAAATTAGAAATGAATTACAGGGAAAAAAACATAAAAAACACAAACACATGGAGGCTAAACAATACGTTACTAAATAACCAAGAGATCACTGAAGAAATCAAAGAGGAAATCAAAAAATACCTAGAGACAAATGACAATGAACACACAACGATCCAAAACCTATGGGATGCAGCAAAAGCAGTTCTAAAAGGGAAGTTTATAGCTATACAAGCTATAAGAAACAAGAAACAAGAAAAATCTCAAATAAACAATCTAACCTTACTCCTAAAGGAACTAGAGAAAGAAGAACAAACAAAACCCCAAGTTAGCAGAAGGAAAGAAATCATAAAGATCAGAGCAGAAATAAATGAAATAGAAATAAAGAAAACAACAGCAAAGATCAATAAAACTAAAAGCTGGTTCTTTGAGAAGGCAAACAAAATTGATAAACATTTAGCCAGACTCATCAAGAAAAAGAGGGAGGGCTTCCCTGGTGGCGCAGTGGTTGAGAATCTGCCTGCCAATGCAGGGGACACGGGTTCGAGCCCTGGTCTGGGAGGATCCCACATGCCGCAGAGCGACTGGGCCCGTGAGCCACAATTACTGAGCCTGCGCGTCTGGAGCCTGTGCTCCACAACAACAGAGGCCACGATAGTGAGAGGCCTGCGCACTGCGATGAAGAGTGGCCCCCGCTTGCCACAACTAGAGAAAGCCCATGCACAGAAACGAAGACCCAACACAGCCATAAATAAATAAATAAATACATTTAAAAAAAAAAAAAAAAAGAAAAAGAGGGAGAGGACTCAAATCAATAAAATTAGAAATGAAAAAGGAGAAGTTACAACAGACACCGCAGAAATACAAAGCACCCTAAGAGACGACTATAGGCAACTCTATGCCAATAAAATGGACAACCTGGAAGAAATGGACAAATTCTTAGAAAGGTATAACCTTCCAAGACTGAACCAAGAAGAAGTAGAAAATATGAACAGACAAATCACAAGCAATGAAATTGAAACTGTGATTAAAAATCTTCCAAAAAACAAAAGTCCAGGACCAGACGGCTTCACAGGTGAATTCTATCAAACATTTAGAGAAGAGCTAACACGCATTCTTCTCAAACTCTTCCAAAAAATTGCAGAGGAAGGAACACCCCCAAACTCATTCTATGAGGCCACCATTACCCTGATACCAAATCAGACAAAGATACTACAAAAAAAGAAAGTTACAGACCAATATCACTGATGAATATACATGCAAAAATCCTCAACAAAATACTAGCAAACAGAATCCAACAGCACATTAAAAGGATCATACACCATGATCAAGTGGGGTTTATCCAAGGGATGCAAGGATTCTTCAATATACACAAATCAATCAAGGTGATACACCATATTAACAAACTGAAGAATAAAAACCACACGATCATCTCAATAGATGCAGGAAAAGCTTTTGACAAAATTCAACACCCATTTATGATAAAAACTCTCCAGAAAGTGGGCACAGAGGGAACCTACCTCAACATAATAAAGGCCATATATGACAAACCCACAGCCAACATCATTCTCAATGGTGAAAAACTGAAACCATTTCCTCTAAGATCAGGAACAAGACAAGGATGTCCACTCTCACCACTATTATTCAACATAGTTCTGGAAGTTCTAGCCACAGCAATCAGAGAAGAAAAAGAAATAAAAGGAATACAAATTGGAAATGAACAAGTAAAACTGTCACTGTTTGCAGATGACATGAGACTATACATAGAGAATCCTAAAGATGCCACCAGAAAACTACTAGAGCTAATCAATGAATTTGGTAAAGCTGCAGGTTACAAAATTAATGCATAGAAATCTGTTGCATTCCTATACACTAATGATGAAAAATCTGAAATAGAAATTAAGGAAACACTCCCGTTTACCACTGCAACAAAAAGAATAAAATACCTAGGAATACACCTACCTAGGGAGACAAAAGACCTGTATGCAGACAACTATAAGACACTGATGAAACAAATTAAAGATGATACCAACAGACGGAGAGATAGACCATGTTCTTGGATTGGAAGAATCAATATTGTGAAAATGACTATACTACCCAAAGCAACTACAGATTCAATGCAATCCCTATCAAATTACCAATGGCATTTTTTACGGAACTAGAACAAAAGATCTTAAAATTTGTATGGAGACACAAAAGACCCCGAATAGCCAAAGCAGTCTTGAGGGAAAAAAAAGGAGCTGGAGGAATCAGACTCCCTGACTTCAGACTATACTATAAAGCTACAGTCATCAAGACAATATGGTACTGGCACAAAAAAAGAAACACAGATTAATGGAACAAGATAGAAAGCCCAGAGATAAACCCACGCACCTATGGTCAAGTAATCTATGATAAAGGAGGCAAGGATATACAATGCAGAAAAGACAGTCCTTCAATAAGTGGTGCTGGGAAAACTGGACAGCTACATGTAAAAGAATGAAATTAGAACACTCCCTAACATCATACACAAAAATAAACTCAAAATGGATTAGAGACCTAAATGTAGGGCCAGACACTATAAAACTCTTAGAGGAAAACATAGGAAGAACATTCTTTGACATAAATCACAGCAAGATCTTTTTTGATCCACCTCCTAGAGTAATGGAAATAAAAACAAAAATAAACAAATGGGACCTAATCAAACTTCAAAGCTTTTGCACAGCAAAGGAAACCATAAAGAAGACGAAAGGACAGCCCTCAGAATGGGGCTCAGATATTTGCAAACAAATCAACGGACAAAGGATTAATCTCCAAAATACAAAAACAGCTCATGCAGCTCAATAGTAAAAAAAAAAAAAAAACCCAATCCAAAAATGGGCAGAAGACCTAAATAGACATTTCTCCAAAGAAGACATACAGATGGCCAAGAAGCACATGAAAAGATGCTCAACATCACTAATTATTAGAGAAATGCAAATCAAAACTACAATGAGCTATCACCTCACACCAGTTAGAATGGGCATTTTCAGAAAATCTACAAACAACAAATGCTGGAGAAGGTGTGGAGAAAAGGGAACCCTCTTGCACAGTTGGTGAGAATGTAAATTAATACAGACACTATGGAGAACAGTATGGAGGTTCCTTAAAAAACTAAAAATAGAATTACCATATGATCCAGCAATCCCACTACTGGGCCTATACCCAGAGAAAACCATAATTCAAAAAGATACATGCACGCCAATGTTCCTTGCAGCACTATTTACAATAGCCAGGTCATGGAAGCAACCTAAATGCCCATCGACAGACGAATGGATAAAGAAGATGTGGTACATATATACAATGGAATATTACTCAGCCATAAAAAGGAACGAAATTGGGTCATTTGTTGAGACGTGGATGGATCTAGAGACTGTCATATAAAGTGAAGTAAGTCAGAAAAAGAAAAACAAATATCGTATATTAACACATATATGTGGAACCTAGAGAAACAGTACAGATGAACCAGTTTGCAGGGCAGAAATTGAGACACAGATGTAGAGAACAAACGTATGGACACCAAGTGGGGAAAGCGGCAGGGTGGTGTGGGTGTGGTGTGATGAATTGGGTGATTGGGATTGACATGTATACACTGACGTGTATAACACTGACGACTAATAAGAAATTTTAAAAAAAGAATGATTAGATATCCAAATTTTGGACAAAGTTTGGATGAGACACAGTTGGCCTATTCATGTATATAACTTGACATAAAAGATGGCTCTTCATGCAATGGCTGAAAAAAGTCAGTTTTTAAAAAGGTACAAAAAAATGGTACTCTCATGTTGTTTGTGGTGATAATAAACACCAGTATTAGTAATTAAAAAAAAAAAAAGATAGTGTCACTATGACACCCTGGCGCTACAACAGCTACCTTGTGAGGATGAGAGAAATGCAGGAAGAATTTCAGTGATGCACATGCTGACTTCAGTGGACAGCTCCACTAATACCAACAGCCACCAACATTTTAACCTCTTGTTATATCAGAAAAATAAGTCCCCTATTTGCTTAAGCCACTATTGTGTTTTGTTACTTATTGCTTAAAGTATTCCTGATACAATCTATAAAAGTCTTTATGAAAATTTTAAAATGTTTTACAGTTTAAATTGGTTTAATCCCATACTGTTTTGTAAAAGACACTCCATTATCTGAAAGCAAATCATCTTACCTCATTCTTCCATAGGTGATACTGTAGTGCAAATGCAGTAAAGTCTCTTGGAACACAGAAAAACTTGCATTCTGAAGCGGAGCCATGAGAAGCATTCTTGACTTGTTCAAAGTTTTTATTAATCAATTCCAGAATCAAAGGATCAATAAGGAACACAGGTACATTTTGACTGGATGTTAGCATAATAAATTTTTTAACTGTGCGCTGTTTGAGAGGAAAAGAATCCCCTTAGTTCTTCTAAACCAATACAATAATTTATCTTATTAAATTTTTATTCATTAATTTTATAAGGATATCTAGACTGCTTACTCAGTAGATTGCATGCTTATTAGTTTGCTAAAAAAATAAAACCCACAAATAAATAATACATTGTCCCTGTTCTCAAGAAGTACACAGTCTACTGAGGAAGACGAACAAATATTTACAATACAACGTAAAATATGCTATAGTAGAAATATATGCAACCTATTATAAAGTACAGAACAATAGCTACTAATTAACTGTACATCAAAAGGATAACAAAATCTTCATAGAGGAAGTAGTATCTGAAATGAGCACTTTGGGCTTACAAAT
Source organism: Tursiops truncatus (assembly GCF_011762595.2). Classification (NCBI taxonomy): domain Eukaryota; kingdom Metazoa; phylum Chordata; class Mammalia; order Artiodactyla; family Delphinidae; genus Tursiops; species Tursiops truncatus. Next base: position 88,322,051 of record NC_047039.1, on the reverse strand, counting down.
TATTCCCTTGGTAGTAGCTAAATCTTTTCAAGCAAAAGTGGGACAGGAAATACCAGCCTTTTCAGTTTTCAAAACTCAGTCATGTCAACCTTTCTGAAGCCAAAAATCAGTTGTATGTGCCACTTTTCTTCATATTTGAAATACTGCTTAATAATCTTGCCAGTCAAAAGACAAACTAAAATACATCGCCTGCCTGACCATTCCTATCTACAGTTTGATTTTCTAATAATACTGTAATATTTAAAAATATAATTCTGTTGAGCGGTAAACAGAACACCCTACTGGAAAAAATAAATTTCAAAATTAGAATTGAAACAACAATCACACTTAGGAGTAAATAATACCTAAGTGTAGTCAAGTTAAATAGAATAACTGAAATACATTATTGCTTAAAAGCCTACTTTAGTGAAAGCAATAATGATTTCAAAGGGACGTATGCCATCAAAAAAAGATGTTTCAGGGAATTAAGGATAAATTTTTATTTACAAAATCTGAGGAAACTTATAAAAACATATACAAGATAAATAAATAGAGTATCAAGAATTATAAAAATTTAAAAAATGAGATAAAGGCAGGAATCAGTCTCTTATCCTTTGTTTTTACTGTAGAGTATTATGCAAATACCAAGAATATAATAATCTCTATTCTAGAAGAGTTTATCATCTCTTAGTGGGAAAGCCAACTAAGTAAAAAGTTAGAATAAACAATTATGCCCCCAAATTCAATAACAGATGAAATGGACAAATTTCTTCAAAAACATGATTAAGAAAACTACCACAAGATGAAACAGGAAATCTGACTTGCCCTATAACTATTAACAGAATTGAATTTGTTATGTATTAAAAAAAAAAAAACCTGCCATCAAAACAACAAGAAAAAACTCTAGACTCAGATGGTTCACTGGTGAATTCTATCAAAGCTTTAAGAGAAATAATACCAGTGTACAAAAACTCTTTCAGAAAACTGAGCAGGAGGAAATCCTTCCAAACTCATTTTATGAGGCCAGTGTAATCCTAATAGCAAAACCTGACAAAGACATTACAAAAAAAGAAAATTATATACCACCATCCCTCATGAACACAGATGCAATAATACTTAACAAGATACTAAAAAATCAATTCCTGTAGTTTTTAAAAAAAGGACCAAAAAAAGAAAAAAAAGGAAATATCATGACCAAGCAGGGTTTATCCCAGGAATGAAAGGCAGCATTTGAAAATCAATCAATAAAATTCACCGTATCAACAGAGTAAAGGGGAAAAACTCTATGATAATTTCAACACAAAAAAATATTTGACAAAATTCAATATTTATTTATGATTAAAACCTCTTAGCAAATCAGGAATACAACACTTGTTGAATTTGATAAAGATTATGAACAAAAAAGTCTATTACTGAATTGCAGTTCTTCATTTATCCTTGATACCAATCCTTCATCAGATACATGTTTTGCAAATATTTTGTAATCTGTGGCATTAGCTATTCATTTTCTTAATGGTGGCTTTTGATGAGCAGAAGTTTTAAATTTTGAGAGCCTAATTTATCAAAATTTTTTTCTTTCATGGCTATTACTTTCTGTGCTTTACACTAGGAGAATAAAAGAGGAAGGAAGATGATGAGATGACAGATACTAGTACATATAAGGTGCTTAATAAATGTCTGTTGAATGAATCTCTTTCAACTTGGTGTTTGTTGAATGAATCTCTTTCAACTTGATGAACACACAGCTTCATTATGATTATTAATATAAATATAGATTAGGGCAGGGTTAAGGAGAGATTCTACAACTCACCTTCTAAATATGCCTTCCAGGTTGTTATCAATGCAATCATCAAGGTTCCCTGGACATAGATGTCCAATTGACTCTAAATCCAATTAATTCTTAATCAACATGACTATTATCATCTGACCTTCAGTAATTCATTTTGTTTACAGGAAAGAAAAACGTCTTGTTGAGAAAAGGATACAATGAGACTGTAAGAGTCCATTCTTCTACAAGGGCTTGGCAGGACATGTTCTTAGTGAACACCTAGTTCCTAATAATCATCATATTTTCTCTTCTAAGCCCCTCAAATTATCTGTTTAATAACTCATTCTAGGATTTTATCAGGGTTCAGTATCACATCTATTGATGACATTTCACTTTTTCGTTCCTTCTAAAATATTAGAACAAAAGTATTTTAGTACTACTTCTCCCTTCCCTATGACTTTGCAAATACATTGCAAAAATTACATGCAGTGTAATTAACAAAGAGAATGTAGTAAGCTGCTCCGTAATTTTTTGCTCATTCATCTTGGAAGTCAACCCTTTTAAAACAATCTGTTATTTTCTCCCACCTCAAGGGTCATTCCCTGAATGAAAGAGATAGGGCTTCCCTTTCCCCTCCGACTACCCTAAGTTCACAAAGCAGAACTGCTACTTTTAATAAATTAAAAGTTTACATTGATACTTCTAGACCTGATAGTTGAGGAGTCTGATATAGGATATCTCAGACTTTACTTTTTAAACATAGTTCAAATCCAACTGGTATCAGCAATGACCTAAAATTATCACTACTTTATAGCTGCTTGGTGATTTGAAAACTCACTTCTAATCTAAAGCCTCTCATGTCTCTGGTTAAAGAGAAACCAAAGATTGAAGTGTATCCACAAGAAATAACTAGTCATATCCAATATGTATGCTAACAGGATAAATGTAATTTTTTAGCATTGTTTTTCATTCTAAATTTGATTAGAAAAAAGAAAATATATTTTATAAATTGTATAAATGTACAGGCTATGAAACAGGGATTTATTGTACATATTGCTAATTTTCCTTATCTTAAAAAGAAAACATGGGATTCCCTGGTGGTCCAGTGGTTAGGACTCTGTGCTTCCAATGCTGGGGGACCTGGGTTCGATACCTGGTTGGGGAACTAAGATCCCATAAGCCCTGCGGCACAGCCAAAAAAAAAGAAAACATGTTGAATAGATTTTTACTCCTAAACTCCTATTTACTAGGTAAATTTACTAGGTAAATAGGTACTCCTATTTACCTTTATTCTTGGTTCAATTCTGATTCACATATTTATTCACTTGGGGAAGCACCACATCTCAGTGAATGAGGATTTTGGAGGCAAGCAGTTAGAATCTGGACTCAGCCACTTATTAGCCAACCAACCATAATCTTTCTAAGTGAACTGAGGATAAACATATGTACTGACTTCTTAAAGTTTGCACAAGGACTAAATGAGATACTGCATGTAAAGTACTTGGCACAGGGTCTGCCTCTTCCTTTCTATCACCTACTACCTGTTTTCACAAAGCTAGCTATTATCATTGTCATCATTCAACAAATACTTATTAAGTATATAAATGAATGAACTAAATGAACATGGCAGTTGAGGAAGTTCTTGATTATCATACATACCCACTGTGTGCCATCAAATCCAATTCGGCTTCCTTTGGATTTTGATAAACCAGCTCCATTCTAGGAAGATTAAAAAAAAAAATTGTAGTAAATTCAAAGCCCAGCATGCAACATTCCATTTAGGGGTAGGTATGATTCAATCTATATAACTGGTTCATAATCATTAAAAAGCATTATCTAAATACCTATTTTCATACAGTCATGAGCTAAGAATTCTACAAGTACATAATACAACTACCCAAGACGGAAAACACTGACAGATTGCTATAATTTAATTAAGTGTCATCACTTAATTAAATAAATATGGTCAACATCTCTGAACCAATTAATTTCCATCAGTGAACAGTAAACTCTTTGCTATCTCTTTAGAATTAGTGTTTATCCATTTAGCTCCATATCCCTAACTTCAGCTTACCTCCACACACTGACTTAGTGTTTGCAGACCTTGGCAAAGTGATAAGAAAGTATAATAATTATTGAGCAGCTTCTAAGTGTACTTCCACATATGAATTATGTATTCTCATCTATCTCGCATAACTATCCTGCAAAGTAGGCATTATTATTTCTGTTCCACAGAGAGCTCCAATGCCCACACTTTTCATAACATATATCATACTTGCAAATGTTGAGTTATTTTTTAAAGAATATTTTTTAAAACATTCAGGTCTAGAGAATCAAAAGGAAAAAAGTATTATCAGTTCTTCATGTGTTAATCACCAAAACACTTTGAAAGTCACAGGAGAAAGAATGTCTGATGGTCTAGAGACAAGAGGAAGAATGTTTCAAGCTCAAAGAAGTTTCTTATGCCTTGAATGTGCTCTTTATCTGTTAGATGGAAGGATTTTGAAAAGCAGTAAGAATATTCTCACCCTGAAAATGAAGTGTGCTGCAAGTTCCTAAACAGAGACTCATTTCCCCATTAAACTGTAAACTCAAGGGCAGGGACCAAATCCAATCCACCTTTGTATCACCAGTATCTAGCATAGTGCTTGACAACTAGTAAAATGCTTAATAACTGTTTGCTAATTGGAGGGAAGGAAGGAAGAAAGGTATACTGAGTGATTAAGGTAGAACTAGAACTGGTCTCTCCTCACAAGCTCTGCAACTTAAACAGTAACATTTTAACACCAAGGAATATTTCTCTAGGATTCAGCAAGAGCACTCCTGGTTATATGTCCGAAGAAAATGAAAACACTTATTCGAAAAGATACATACATCCCAATGTTCATAGCAGCATTACTTACAATAGCCAAGATTTGGAAGTAACCTAAGTGCCCATTAACAGATGAATGGAAAAAGATGATGTGGCGCGCACACACACACACACACACACACACTGGAATACTACTCAGCCATAAAAAGGAAATCCTGCTATTTGCAATATGGATGAACCTAGAGGATATTATGCTTAGTGAAATAAGTCAGACAGAGAAAGTCAAATACTATATGATATCATTTATATGTGGAATCTAAAAAATAATGAATGAATATGACAAAACATAAACAGACTCATAAAGAACAAACTAGTGGTTAGCAGTGGGGAAAGGGAAGTGGGGAGGGGCAAGATACGGGTAGAGGATTAAGAAGCACAAACTACTATGTATAAAATAAATGAGTTTTGAAGATATATTGTACAGCACAGGGAAATATTGCCAATATTTTATAACAACTTTAAATGGAGTATAATCTATAAAAATATTGAATCACTATGTTGTACACCTGAAACAAATATAATACAGTAAATCAACTATATTTGAATAATAAATTAATTTTTTACAAAGAAAATATACCAAGGATATTTACAAAACATCAGAGGCAGCTTTGCGATCTTCATCCTTGAAAAAAGATTGCAAATTCTATAATATAGCCACTTGTTGCTCACCATAGCCCTACATTAGTAGATAAAACTAAATTTCTGAGTTGTTTAATTTGTTTTCTCTATTGGATCAGTCCCATCAGTATACAAATAAGATATTATTTCTCCTACCTTAAATAATTAAAACAGAAAACCCGTCTTGACTTCTCTTTTCCCAACTAACAATTTTCTGTCCCCCCTTTACAGCAAAACTCTTAATGGGTAGTCCATTCTCACTCCCTCCAATTTCTCTCCTGTCATGTACTTACTTGAGCTTAAGTTCACTCTGCCGAGTATTCATCAAGTTCACCAGTAACCTCCATATTGCTAAATCCAATGGTCAACTATGAGTTCTTGTCTTATTTGATCTATCAAGAATTATTTATCACCTCTGCCTCACCTAAACACTTCATTCACTTGGCTCTCAGGATCCCCATACTTCTGGTTTCCTGCTATTTCTCTCCAACTACTCCTTGGTCCCATTTACTACTTCTTCTCAGCTTCATGACATGTTGGAGGGTTCCAAAGCTCAGACCATGAGATTTTTCTCCTCCTCTTTTTACTCTATGTTTACTTCCTTGGTAACTCATCCACTCACAGCTTTAAATACAATCTATATGCTTACAACCCCCAGTTTATATTCCCAACCACATCAGTCCTTTGTACTCCAGACTTATATATTCAAATGTCTATTCACCTTCTTCATTTGGATGTCAGATAGGCATCTCAAACTTAGTATGTACAAAAAAACTCCTGATCTTCACCATTCTTCAAACTTGCTTCCTCTAGTCTTTCCCATCTCGTTAAACAGCAACTTCTCCCTTCCAATTATCTAGGTCAAAAATACTAGCATTGGGGCTTCCCTGGTGGTGCAGTGGTTAAGGATCCACCTGCCAATGCAGAGGACACGGGTTTGATCCCTGGCCCGGGAAGATCCCACATGCCGCAGAGCAACTAAGCCCGTGTGCCACAACTACTGAGCCTGCGCTCTAGAGCCCACGAGCCACAGTTACTGAGCCCACGTGCCACAACTACTGAAGCCCGCGTGCCTAGAGCCCGTGCTCTGCAACAAGAGAAGCCACAACAATGAGATGCCTGCGCACCGCAAAGAAGAGTAGCCCCCCGCTCACCACAACCAGAGAAAGCCCCCACACAGCAACAAAAACCCAGCACAGCCACACACACACACACAAACCTAGCATTATCCCTGACTCTTTTCTGTCTTTCATACCCCACATCTAGCCCATCTACAAATCCTGGTAATTCTACTTTCCATTTCTCACAAACTCCACTACTAGCTCCTGTGTCCAAGCCATCATCATCTCATGTAAATTACTAGAACACCTTCTAACTGGTCTGTTTCAGTCCTTGCCCCTACAATCTGTTCTCAATGGAGCATCCACACTACTTCTTTTTATTAAAAAATGTCAGGTCGTGTCACATTTCAGCTCAAAACCTTCCTAGAGTCCCCAATCTCATTCAGAATAAAAGCCAAAGCCTTTATAGTGGCTTACAAGGCCATAAAAAATATAGAACTCTCTGACCTTACCTACTATTCTCCTCTCTCACTCCTCTACAGCCACAGTGATCTCTCTGCTGTTTCAAAACTGCCAGGCGAGTTCCTGCCTCAGGACCTTTGTGTTTCCTTCGGTCTCTACTTAGTGTACTCCTCTTCTAAACATACACATAGCTCATTCCCTTTACATAGGCTGTTTCCTCTATTTGTAATGGCTCTCCCATCCTTCTTTACATGGAGAACTCTTACTCATCCTATAAGACCAATCCAAACTATTACTTTATCCATGAAATATTTAATCATATCCTTCCCAAATAGGTTACTCAGCAGTTCCTCATTCCCTGAAAACTTTGCACTTATCTAAGCTCAGAGAGTCAAGGATAGGGACATAAGAGGATCCACTTTTATAGAGCTTGAAGATTATACAATTTTGGTGGTCCTTTTTCAGAAAAAAAAATGCAATAAATTATCTATTGCAAACTTTACAAAAATACACAGTTTTGTAACATATTCCTAAGGCTCCTCCAAGAGCCTTGGAAGTGAGGGGAGCTGCAGTTTAAATTTCATTATCTTAATGGTTAATCCACCTCGGTAGGAACAGTTAATGGTATGCAGTGGCTACAACTTTGCTGTACAGGAGGAACGCAGTCACTATCAACCAATGGCCCTACAAATGGAGAACCAAGAGAATAAATAACCTGGCCTCTTTCCTCCTGGTCTCCAGTCTCCAGCTGATGCTTCCCATTGACTAAACCCAAATGGCAAACAAAGAGCAAGGGAGCTCAGCTAATGTAGTCCACAGAGGTCAGCCTCCCAAGGCACAGAGTATGGCGAGGAGAGGACCTGGAGAGGCAAACAGAGACTATCTACCGCACCATGGTAAGAAGTTGGGATCTTATTCCATAGGTATTTTATGCAGAGAATAACTTGATCAGAGCTGTATTTAAGAAAAATAACTCTGACGGCTGTTATTTTTGCCTGAAGAGCATTACAAAGGGTAGAGGTAAAGAACAGTTCTTAAGCTATAAGTAGTAAAGTAGGCAGAACAGTGTTTTATGATGTGTGATTTGAAGAAGTAACATATCATATTGATATCATTTGTTTATATGTCTCTATATATTTCTTTTCCCCTTTCCCCTTCAACCCCAAACTCCCCCAATTTGTGGGTTCCTAGGCAGCAAGGACTGCACTTGATTCATCATTTTGTCTCATAGCCTAGTACTGTGCTTAGCACATAGTAAACTCTCAACAAATACTTGACAAATGAATGACTGAATGTTCTAAAAGAAAAGCCATAAGGTAAAAGTCAAGAGGTTAAGAACGTCTAAAGATATTCTGAAACACTATCTATGAGATATTTGTGTTGAAAACTTAAGTGAAATGAATAAACGAATGGAGAGATAGAATCAGATCCCAAACAGTCTGGTGGCTACTGAACTCCACTGATAAATGATAAATTAAGATATGCCATCAAAGAAAAAGCATTCAGGAAACAGAAGTAAAGATTTAAATGATCCTGTCATTTTTTAAAGATAGTAGCCAACAATCAGTTTCTTACAGACACCAAAAAACAATTCTTAATTCAGCATGATAATTGATCATGCCTATTGGACCTAATGGTAGTACTTTAAAGAAATTTTTTTAAGTCTTCAATAACTGGTGGGAAAGCTATGTTTATTAATAATCAAAGCTGCTTGGCCAGAAACTTATACAGCTTAAAGTCTGGGAATAAACGGAAAAAAATTTTAAATACCCTTTAATTCTAATGAAAGAAATTCTTTCACATTTCTCCTGGATAATGGCAGGAGTGGCGGGGGCGGGGGAAGGATGGGAAGGGGGAACAGTAGCATTTATCAAAGTTTACCATACCAGATGAGACTATCAAGCATGATATTCTTTCTCAGCAATGACCTAGACATTAGCCTTCAGAACAAAACGGAACTAGCCAGAAGTCAAAGAAGATCTAAGAAAAATCATGCTTCAGTAACTGACCAACTGAAAACACTTCAAAAACCTGTTACACATGATCTAAATGCTTATAAGATTAATTTCCATTTCTAATAATGGATTATGAAATTGTTCACTGTGAATGACTACTGCCAAATTTGAAATCCAAATTCCCCTTTCAACTCCCTCCCCTGCCTTCTAACCAAACACACACAGGTTACTAAATATAATGCAAAGAACGATATCCTAGCACAGAACACTGTAAGTGGCCTTCTAGGTAATAAGAATAACTGATTACTACAGGCAGCGGTGCAGCTTACGGTTGTAAGTCAAGAACATCATCAAGGTTTGGTTCACTCAGTGCTTTACACAAACATGGTTCACTGGCTTTGTCTTCTTTCCACTGAGGCATCAATATTTTATGACTTTCAATTGGGATGCAGAACTCCTTAAAGCTATCTCATTTCATATCTTCTTATCAATGTTATAGTGTTTTGTTTGAACATACTTGTATTTACATGTTGGAATAGCCCTATGAGTGAAGACACAAGCTTTAGGAACTGAACTTAGCAATCTTTTTTTAAAATGTATTCTTTTATTTATTTTATTTTTATTTTATTTTTTTAAAATTTTTGGCCACGTTGGGTCTTTGTTGCTGTGCGCGGGCTTTCTCTAGTTGCGGCGAGCGGGGGCTACTCTTTCATTGCAGTGCGTGGGCTTCTCACTGTGGTGGCTTCTCTTGTGCAGCACAGGCTCTAGGCATGCTGGCTTCAGTAGTTGTGGCACACGGGCTCAGTAGTTGTGGCTCATGGGCTCTAGAGAGCAGGCTCAGCCAAACAACTGAATGAAGGTTTAAACTCAGGACTATCTAGGCCCAAAACTCAAGAATTACTGCTGCTACCACTTCTATCAAATTTTGAGTTCCTTGAGATTTAGGACCTATGTTCTACTTATCTCTGTATTCCTACCAAGTGCCCTTTATGTAACATATAGTCAAGAAATACAGACTGAATGAGCAACACAGAATCATAATCACACTATCCTGTTAAATGCAGTAAAAAACAATGAACAACTGACATTCCCTAGAGGGTGCTAGAGACAAGTCCTTCCCTTTGAAGGCCTGGAAGAGTTTGTATTTCAAAGACTTGGATGGTTGTTATGGAATCTGAAGAGTGAACTGTATCCATCAGTGGAATTTTACCAGACCCAACAGATATAATCTGCTAGTTCCTATCTTCAATGCTATCAGATAACTGGATTATTCAGACCTCATTTAGGAGGACACTGAAAGACTAAACTTGCATAACCAGCTAGGGTCAAAAGGAATTCCATGGTGAGGCCCAAGAAATAGATAGAAGTAGCCCTCCTTAACTCCAAGAAAGAAAATAGCCCTTCTTCCCTAACCAATGATAGATATTGTATTTCTCTCCATTGAAGAGCCTGAAAAACTCTGTAGTCCTAAACATTTACTACACTAGATATGGGTTGGGGACCAAAGATAAAACCCATTTTTCATGCCTGCCCTAGTTCTAATACATAATCTCAAGGGTCTCTCTAAATCACCTCAAAGTTCAAGGATGACCTAGAATCAAGGTTTCTCTGTTGATGACGCTGACCTATTATTTAGTATTGATCAAGGCTGCTATTATGTACTCTTTTGCCAAATCAAACAAATTTGACTGAACTAAAAATCATTTTCATGTGAACTTTCTTTATTTATCTAAGATTATCCCCCCAAAATATTGTTCACTGAACAAATGAGGAAGACAATTCAGATACGATGAATAAACAAAGTTCACAAAATTCTGGGTTCTCCTCCTATGTCAGGAGAATCTGTATTAGATTACAGAGGATGCATCTGTACTTCCCTAAAGTTTGTATGTAAGTAAAATCTTGAAGTTTAATAAAAAGCCAAAAGTTAAAAGTTTTTCCACAACAAAACTAAAAAATTTTTAAAAGTTGGTAGCTTCAGCAGTTAGTCTAACCCTATTTTTAAATAAAGCTTTTTTTTTCTGTTAGTATAGAGAAACTACTTGTATTTGTTACAAAGTATCTTACCTTCACATTAATAATATATAGGAAACATTTATTGTCCCATTAACATCTGTCCCCAATTAAATTATAAATATAGAGAGGAAAGAGACTACTTCCCAATCACTGTTTATCACCTTAGCAAAATGCCCAACACATGACTTTTACATAAAAGTTTCTGAATTAATAAGTTTTAAAATTCCATCTTAAAGAATGCAAAATTACTTGGCTAGGAATAGTTTAATATAATTTCCATATTCTTCAATAAAATAAAAATAACCTTTGGTATTTAGAACTTAGATGTTGTAATTTCCACCTATTATTAAAATTAAACATAAAAAACAAGAACTCTAGTACAGATAATGCAAATTTCACAAATTTAATAGTATACAAAGGTTAACTGAACTTTATTTAATTTAATGCTTTATTTTGTTCAAAATATTCTATTTTGTTTAAAGAATATGGCACTTATTACTAAAGCAGTTTGTATGTCATGGACTCAATAAAACAAATACTATTTTTCATTATAAAATTGACGATAATAATAATAAAAATAATAGCTAATATGTACTGATCTCTTTCTATGTGACTTGTACTGTTCCAAACGCTTTATGTATATTAATTCATATAAGTTTCACAAGTCTCATAGGTGGTACTGTTACTGTCCCAATTCCATAGATGAGGAAGTAGAGGTCAAGTAACAGAAGTCAAGTAATTTACCCAAGATCCCACAGCTAATAAGCAGGATAGATGAGGTTTAATCCTAGGCTGGAGATCATGCTCTTAACAACTATGCCACATCGCTTACCAAGGAAGAAGGTCTGGACAGGAGTTATTTACATGAATTTAACATATAATTAAGATTGGATTTTTAAATTAATGAAGTCATTCAATAAGTGACATTGGGACAGCTGACTAACCATTTGGGTAAAACTGTAAATTAAATATCTAACTCATACCTCATACTAAAATAAATTATATTTTGTATAAAAATTTAAACATAAAATAGTATCTGATGAAAATACAGGTGAATAGTTCCATAATCTTGGGCTACTTACGACATAAAAACCAGATGCCCTAAGGGAGAAAGATCTTGACACCTGTCTACCTAGAAATTAAATAGAACACTAGTGTATTAAGGGGGTACATCGTGAATATAAAGGTAAAAGGCAAATTAATAAACTGGGGAAGATATTTGAAATATATATGGTAAACGCTTAATATCCTTAAAACTATAAAGAACAGCTACAGAAAAAGACAACAACATCAGAAAAATATGCAGATAGGAATAAAAAGAATTATAATAAAGAAATAAAAAGAACCAGAAAGCATATGGAAAGATGTTTAACCTCATTAGAAAGAAATGGCCTCTAATGGAGTTTAATATCTCTCGGCTCTTGAACATCAAAAATACCAGAAATATAAAGAACAAGCGCTCTTGGGGTAGACTCCTCAGGTTTAAATTCTATCTCCCTCACTTAATAATTGTGTGACACTGGACAAATTTAGTAAGTTTCTCTAAACCTCAGTTTTTTCTGCTGGGAAAATGAGGACAACAGGATCTACTCAATTTGTTGTTATAAGAATTAAATATATGTGAAGTGCTTAGCATAGTGCCTAGCCTATGAGCACACCAAAAAACGTGAACTGCTATGGCAGACACGATAGGTAAGTTGACCTAACACCCACTCCCAAAACCCTTCTCCTTTGCGATCTCTAATATAAAGTCTGGAAAACCTAACTAACAACAGCATTAACACTAATAGTAGAATCTTGCTTTCCCAGATTTTCTTACAGCTGGGAATCTGCTGGCCATGTCTCAAAAGAAGAAGCCTCCTAGAATGCACTATTTCCTTCTCCAGCCTGGACTGTAGCACCAGGGAAATGTCAAGAGAATTTTGGAAGCTCTGGACTGAAAGGTATGAGACAAATAACCCTCTATTTGTTTAAGCTACTATTAGCCAAAAGCATCTCAAAAGCATGACACGGATGCCATAATTATTGTTATTGTTGTTATTATTCCCATATTTGGAAAGTGGATAGGAAATCAGGCACACTACTTATCCTTAGGAAAGGTGACTTTGCAATATGTAACAAAATCTAGAATGTACATCCTAGACCCAGAAATTCCACTCTAGGACTTTATCCTAAGAAAATAATCAGCAAAGGGTTGAAGATGAAACACAAAGACATTCACTGGGTCAACAGCCAAGACAGCTGGTAGCCTCAGTACTTGTCAATTATTTTTAAAATAATATAGCCTGGAAAGAATGGAGTTAGGTACACCTGTCAGGCTTGCATGTTAGAAACTGGGTAATTGGGGTAGGTTATCTAACATCTCTGTCAGAGTTTTGGTTTTCATATTTGTAAAATGAGGTCTAGGAACCTCATGTAATAATGCTGCATAATAAACCTCTCTCAGTCTTAAAGGCTTAAGCATTTGTTTTCTCCCTCATAGATGTATGAGTCAGCTGGGCAGCTATGTTTGGTCTGCTCCATACACCTAATTCAGGGCTCAGGCTGGAGGTCAGCATCTACCCAGGGCACACTCTTCTCCTGGCAGGTCAGGGGAGCACAAAGGGCAAGACACATCATACGAGCCCATTTGAAATCTCTGAAAATGTCTGTAACATTCCACAAGCGAAAGTAAGTCTCATGGTCAAGCTTAACTAGGGCAGGGAAGTATCATCCCCTTTGGGAGGGAAAGGGAAGTAAATGGTTCTGAAGAACAGTTCTAACTATCAAATGACAATACAAACGAAAACATATTTCCCCCCCAGAATGGTTTTAGGGTTAAATTAAGCATAGACAGTATCTAGCACAATTCTCAATAATGGTAGCTATTATTATAATTAATCCCAGTGGGAGTGTTTGGCAACTTTTCACAATTCAGCAATACCTTCTCAACTTTGGAATTTCTTATCTGGACTTCTGTATGATCTTCAGAAGCTACCAGATTCCAAATTATTGTCTCTACATCTTTATACCTATAGATTTATAATAAAGGTAAGTTATAACACTACACTTCCCTGTTAGACACTATATTAAAATATACTCTGTACTAAAATAAACTAATTCTAATATTTTATCAAAATTATTTATCATTGAATTCTTTCCAATGAGTGATGATCTGTTTGGAAAAATAACAATTTTCACATAACTCTATCAGAAAATTTCAACATCACTGAAACTTGGCACCTCTGACTTTTAGCATGTTATTAATAATATTTAACTGTAATTTTGAAGTGCTTGCCACACTCACGAGGATGAGAATCTCAAAGAACTATTTCTGCACGGATTTTAAAAACTGTGATTAATTTTATGTACTGCAAAAGGGAAGTATGTTAGGAAAATATACAGCTAAAATGAAGTCTAATAATGAGAAAGGAGGAAAAAAATTACCTTTGCTGATAAATAGTGCTTGTAGTAGTACAACTGAAACAGCAGAAATGCAGAACTTGTCAAAGTTAAAAGCGCCAAAATCACGTTCTTATTGATCCTACTCATTAGTCTGCGGTGCTCACTTGGTTGTCTTTTGAAAGTAACCCAGTTGGTTTCATCTTTTTGGGTAAGAAGATAATCTTGTTTTCTGTGAACAAAAAGATATTTCTAAAGAGACAAAAACCTGTATTTAATTTTCACCTTTAATAACCAAGAAAAAGTTATCTAAAGTTCAACAGAACCTTCTTTGACTTGGTAATTTCCTATCCTAAAGAAATAATCAGATATGAGACCACACTTGAAAGAACAAAAAAGTTTATCATAGCATTCTTTACAGTTGCAAATAACAAAAAACATAAATGGGATATCTATAAAAACTGACCAAAAGAGACTGGGGGGCTTCTCCCCCAGGGTTTCTGATTCAATAGAACTGGGGTAAGTCCTCTGAATTTGCATTTCTAATGAGTTCCCAGGCAATGCTGATGCTGCTGAACATACTAAGAACCACTTCCATAGAAAAAAATTAAGTTTTTGGTCAAGGAACATCATCTGTATAATAGCTCTTTGTGTTTTGTTATGTAGGATGTGGTCAGTTTTTATAAATATCCCATATACATTTTCATTTTCTGCAAGTGTAAAAAAAGCCACGATAAAAATTTTTGTTCTTTCATCTTTGGTCCCATCTGACTATTTCAGAACAAGAAATTTAATATAGTTCTACTTCTTCTTACCTCCTCTCCACTGTTTGATTTTGGTCAAACATATTCAATTCAGTTCAAATGTTTATATTTATTCCTTTAAATATACTAACACCTCTATTACTTGATGTCTAAACTTTGTATGTCTTTAGTTCTCCAGCTAAAAAATAAGAGAAAATCTACCTTCTGCATCTCTCCTCTTTCAATCCTGACTTTTATTAGTTTACTTTGCTATCGTTCTATCGCATTCTGCAATACAAATCTCACAGCTTTTTTAGTCTTATTCCTACTATATTCCCTGCCAATCCTTTTGCTGTATCATCTCTGTTCAGCTACTGGATGGCTGGTATTCATCTTCTCCTTAGGACTTGTGGGCACTATTTACCTTGAGTTCCTACATTGTTCAAAAATGGGTGTCAGGCTTCCCTGGTGGCGCAGTAGTTAAGAATCCACCTGCCAGTGCAGGGGACACGGGTTCGAGCCCTGGTCCAGGAAGATTCCACATGCCATGGAACAACTAAGCCCATGTGCCACAACTACTGAGCCTGAGCTCTAGAGCCCCTGAGCCACAACTACTGAGCCCGTATGCCTAGAGCCTGTGCTCTGCAACAAGAGAAGCCACTACAATGAGAAGCCTGTACGCCACAAGGAAGAGTATCCCCCGCTGGTCGCAACTAGAGAAAGCCTGTGCACAGCAATGAAGACCCAATGGAGCCAAAAATAAATAAATAAATTTTTGAAAAAAAAGAACAAAAAACGGGTGTCAACTAATACTTTGGCTTTGAGGTCACACTTTCTTTCCTCTGATGACTTATAGAATTTGTACCACTGTCCTGCAATGCTAAATACTCCCTTGACAATATCTGATCCTTCCCCTGGCACTCCCCTATAGATAAGCTGATCTTTTTAATGGGATGAGCAAAGAACACATTCCTTATCTTTGCAATCCAATTTTTTAAAAACTAGGTTATGTAATGATGTTAATGACTATATATTAGTTTTTCTTCACTATGTGCACTTTCAATCTGTAGAATCAAGATTTCTTCCTCTGCGGCAAGTTTTCTTAAGTTATATGTTTGAATACTTTTCTGTTCTAATGTTGTTCTCTATTTCCAGAACTACAATTAAGCATTTGTTTCATCTCCTTTCACTCCCATTTCACTTTGCTCAACTTTCAAAAGCCTGTCGTCATACCCCTTACTGAGCTTTCAACAGTGTTAATTCTCCTTTTTGCTTTGTATGTGGCGTTTTATTATTATTATTTTTTATAAGGGACCACTCCTCGATGTTCTCATTGACTCTATTTATTTTTATGTTTGGCTGTGTTGGGTCTTTGTTGCTGAGCGCGGGCTTTCTCTAGTTGCAGCGAGCAGGGGCTACTCTTCATTGTGGTGCATGGGCTTCTCATTGTCGTGGCTTCTCTTGTTGCAGAGCACAGGCTCTAGGCATGTGGGCTTCAGTAGTTGTGGCACACGGGTCTCAGTAGTTGTGGCTTGTGGGCTCTAGAGCGCAGGCTCAGTAGTTGTGGTGCACGGGCTTAGTTGCTCCACAGCATGTGGGATCTTCCCAGACCAGGGCTTGAACCTGTGTGCCCTGCATTGGCAGGCAGATTCTTAACCCACTGTGCCACAAGGGAAGTCCTGGCCTTTTATTTCTGATTTTTTTTTTTTCTTTCTTGAGTTCTGCCAAATTATTACTCACCATTTACTGTTGTCTTACTATTTCTTTCTAGCCAATTAACTTTCTCTATTACTTTAAAGAAATGATTGTCTCCTTAAATTTGTTAGGCCAATACAGTTTTCTCATGGGTTCTTTGTCACTTGTTTTTCCGTTTCTTTTTGCTTTTCTTCTTGAAACATTTTTGTGTAGATGCTGTGCTAATTTCCTTTTTATTATTATTAATCTTTGAATGACATGAACGCCACTCAGGCCAACTATTTGCAAGAGGACTGTGGAAGGAAGAAGCAAGGCTGTGTCGTGGACTAGAAGGTAGTCTCTCTTTTTTTTTTTGCGGTACGCGGGCCTCTCACTGTTGTGGCCTCTCCCGTTGCGGAGCACAGGCTCCGGACGCGCAGGCTCAGCGGCCATGGCTCACGGGCCCAGTCGCTCCGCGGCATGTGGGATCTTCCTGGACCGGGGCACGAACCCGTGTCCCCTGCATCGGCAGGCAGACTCTCAACCACTGCGCCACCAGGGAAGCCCCGGTAGTCTCTTTAGTATACAAGAAAGCTCTTTATGATACAGGGTGTTCTGTGCATGTGTGTGCGTGAGAGAGACAGAGAGAATGTATGTGAGAACAAGCAAGAGAAAGTTGTTTAGCCATTACTTCTTGCCTCACCAAGAGAGTGCTTCCTGCAAAGATTGTGTATCTGTATGCTTTCTCATTTGCTCTTCCTTTTCTGCTAGTTCATGTTGCCAAACATTCCAAGGAAGCTTCTCCCACTGCTTTTCTATGCATCCTGACACCACTGTAAACAGATCTATTTCTCGTTGCTCTGTCAGTTCTACCTGAGATCTCTTTCTGCCAGAATGCTCTTTTAATCTCTTTCTGCTTACATTTGACAAATATTTCTCAAATATTTCAATTTGGGATACAGGACTCTAGTCTCATCAAAGATGTAATTAAAGTTGAACAATGCAGGGGTTGGGGCACCAACCCTCTGCAGTTAAAAACCTGCATATAACGTATAGTTGGCCCTCCATATACATATGTGGTTCCTCTATATCTGTGGTTCCTTCATATATGCGGTTTTGCATCTGTGGATTCAACCACCCAGGGGTCATATAGTACTGCAGTATTTACTATTTAAAAAAATCTACATATAGCAGTTCAAACTCATGTTGTTCAAGGGTCAACTGTACATCTCTGTCTCTCATTCTCCTTGCTGTTTCAGGGTAATTTCAGATAGAAGAAGGCAAAAATGTCTTTACTCTGTCGTCTTTAAATCAGAAGTCTTAGAGTTTTAAAACAATCCAAACGAGCTTCCAGTGCAGAAGCCTATATAAAGCAAACACTACATGATATTATATAAAGTCAACAAACTACTTAAGAGAAATATCACCAGTGACGTGAGTAATCTACTTGATTTACAGATAATGCATAAAGCAAAGATAACTGAATAAATCATGATCATGTTCTATCTCCTAAAACTGTAAAAACTAGCAACATAAAACAATATTGATGATGGTATTAGTTTTGCTGTCAGCTAAACCTTGCTAAAATAAAACAGTCAAATATGTACTCTGATAAGGACAGCTCACAAGATAACAAAAAGAATATCCTTCATTTTCAGTATTTCAGCTCAGTTTCTTGTAGTTGTAGTAAATAGTGCATCAACATATTGTACACTGATTCCTAGTGAAATGTAAAGTAGCATTTGGAGTGTGCTATAGGACCCAGCCTTTTCTGTGCCAGAATTAACAGGTGGAAAGAAAGGCCTATATAAACCACTACAGAAACATAAAGTCCAAATTAATATCTTGTTCTTTCTTTGGATATAACTCTAACCTACAGTTAATTCTTAAATGAAATAAACCTCCAGAATATATCAATCACAACTATATTTTTATTATCAAGATGATATCCAATTAACTTTACTTCATTACTTATTTTCTATAAATGCCAAGGCAGTTATTGCAAAGGAAGAATATTAGCCTGTCAAAACATTCCTATTTGCTAGCACCATCTCTTCATTAGGAATGGAGTTACCACTTTAAAATGAATAATGTGATACTTTAAAAAAGAGAGGCCAAGGCTTGTTGAGTTTACCTCTAAAATCCCTCTGGCACCAACTCCCTCTTCTTTCTTCACTGTCATTCTAATTTGAACTCTAATTGTACAAATGTCTTAATTGTAACTGATGTCCCAGGTTCCACTTTCTGCCTACCCATAATCTTACCTATACATTGACAGATATACCAAGTTGCTGATAAATGAATCAAATTACACCATAATCAAAATATTTCAGTGGTTCTCTACCACCTACAAATAAAGCTCAAATTCCATACATTTGACCCTTGAACAACACGGGTCTGAACTACGCAGGTCCACTTATATGCAGATTTTTTTCAATAATAAATAGTATTACACAATCTGTTGTTGACTGAATCTTTTGGTGTGGAACTGCAGATACGGAGGGCTGACTCTGCTACCTGCAGATTTTTGACTGCAGGGAGGTGTAAAATAAAGAATGGTGCCCACCATCCAGTTCTACAAGAATCAAGTCATTAGCCACTGCAGTTGCTGACCTACAACACATCTGAAAGGAATTCAGGGTGAAGATCAGGATGAGGCACTCTGTGCTCTGGGGAAACAGGTAAAACAGGCCCTTAGATACTTAGAAATATTTCAGGAGAAACAGTTTATGAACCTGGACCCTTCCATCTTCCCATTAGAAAAGCACTAAAATCATTAACTGAGATATGTGTTCCTCGTGACTAGCAGCAACTTTCTACAGACATGTGTGCTTGAGTGCACGTACCCCTTTGCCAAAATCATGTATCTACTGACCTCCCCCACTACCTCTTCTTACTCAGAGCTATCTGAGAGACTGTCTCCCAGACCATAGTCCTCAGTAAGTCCCCAAATAAAACTGAAACTCACAGCTCTCATGTTGTGTGTTTTTATTTCAGTCGACAGAGGGTTGGCACCTGCACTGTTCAAGAGTCAACTGTAATGGCATTCAAGGGTATTCACAATCTGACTGAACACACGCAAATTTTCTAGGCTTTCTCCCACTTCACACACTCTTTGGTTTTTGCCCAGGTATTCCTGGAATACACACGACCTTTCTTGCCTCTTTGCTTTATACTCATTCCCTCTTGTCTGAAATGTTCTCATCCATTTCCACAGAACCAGTTCTACACCTCTTTTCATCACTCCTCTCGTGACCCTTCTTTTATGAAATCTTTCATGCTCTTCAAAGTCAGAAGTGAACTCCCCTAGCTCTAAATTCCTAGTCTTACCTTCTTGAAGGGAATAAATATTTCCTGTCTACCTTAACAGGCAGAGATGCCAATAAAATGCTAAGCTGGAGAGAAAATGATACAGTTCCCTATCTTCTAAGATGTTAGAGATGAGTATGTAAGAGTTTTCAAAAGAAGAATGGTGATGGTAATGGTGGTAGAGGGTATGATGTGCTAAAGAACAGCATGGGAAGTTTTTTCCAAAATGCACAAGCACCATCCTTACCACCCTCACATCTATTAAGAACCACTGTTCTAAATTGTGATAGACTCTATCAGAGATAAATATAGAGACAATTTCAAGTGTAATGGTCATGGAGTAAATACAGGTTACTATGGAGCACAAGGAGAGGAAACTAACCCTAAGGCTTTTACTACTTTCTATTTTGAATTATAGCTATTAGAATGCATGAATCATCTCCCCTACCAGCCTAAAAGTGGTTGAATTATTATCAAGAAATAAGTATGTTACGTATACTCAAAGACTCTGCACAATGCTCAAGAGAACACAAAACTACTTTTAAAAAGTTTTTATTTTAAAAAGTTCTCTGTCCTACAGAAACTTTCATAATAAAACAGAATATGAAATACGAAAAAGTGATTTTTTTAGAGCTTAAAGCCTATACTTGGTTCCAACTCCTGAACAATAAACATTTTAAAATAACATATGGAGAAATATAGCATAGAACCAAAATAAAAACATTATTTGTGTATACATTTCTCTTTATATGTGACATTTTAGCTATCATAATAAAAATGCTAGAGAAGACAAGTAATGTATTTTCTTACATATACTTAGGTAAAGCTTCCTAAAGAAAACAGTAATAATGGCAAAGAAGAAAGAGTACCGCAGAGATGTAAATTTAAATGAGGGGGGCGGGGAGATGTAATGGGGACTCTAAGGGGAGTTACCAGGTTTAAGTACCCAAGTACCTTCCAAGTTCTAATGCAAATATGAGAAGGTTAATATAAGTATGGTATATTACAGCATAGAATTAGTCTTAGATGACTTGGAAACAGGCTCTAACCAGTGCATGAACTAGGATCTGGCAATGAAGAAGACAGGAATGGGCAGACCTGCTTCCCAGCTGAACCTTTAACGGGTTGTGGGTGTCGGAGCTATCAATCCTCTCAGTCTTTTGAGCCTGGGGTAGCTAGAGTCCAAGACTGTCACCTCCAGCCAAGAACAAACACATTCTTTTACCCTTTCTTTCGCCCTCTATTATCAATTTTGCTTTGTGTCAAGGCATGAGAAAGGTTGGAAAAAACCAGCGGTAGATAAAAGCCATATACAAATTTGAAGGAAAAATATACAGGATGGGAAGTTCAAGATAGCTCTCAGGTTCTTGCTACAGCCAAGAGCAGTATTTCATATTCTTTCAGCTTCCCATTTCCCTTTCACATTATCATTTGTTCTTTGATGGTAAAGGCACAAAAAACTTTGGCACCTGGCTTAACCTGACATCCCCTCTCCAACTACTTTTTTGAGAATCATCTTGGTAGGGATCAGTTTGAAAGAATGTCAAACGGCCTTACTTTCTTATCCTAATTCTCCCCACTACTGCCTTCTGGATCACCTCTCGATATCAGAGGCCCTTGGACAAGAAATAATCAGCCCTGACACTGAACTTAGGCTCATAAGATGATGTGTGCTAGCCTGGTCCCCTCAATGCTGCTAGATCCAATTTATTCAGGAACACTGGGGAGTGAGAGGAAGGTATAGGTGGTATGAATCAGACAGAACTGAGATTCAAATATGCCCTGCACTGCAAAATAAAACAGGAGGCTAAACTACAGAGAAGAAACAGGGTAGTCTAAATAGGCAAAGGCATGTTTTGAGATAAGGCAGCAGACTGGAAAGCAAAAGAGAAAATGCTTCTGAAGAGGTATTCAAAGTTAAGATGAAAAAAAAAAAAAAATCAACATTTTCAGCTGCTCTAAGCCAAAAAAAAAAGCCCAGTAGCAACAGATGCTATCCATCTTCCTTAAATACTGCTGCTCCTTTTCCTTTCCTTTCATTGCTAAATTTGCAAAAGAGCGTTAGTAGCCTGGAAGCAAAGGTTAGACTGTAAGGGTTTAAAAAGTCTCTTTATCTGCTTACCACTCATTCACTTCTTAACCCTTTGCAATGCAACCTCTCTCAATACGCTGACACTTGAAGATTAAAAAATTAATCTCTCCATTTGATACTCCAGAAAAATCATAAATATATAGTGACTCCTTTTGAAATGGCTATGGAGTACTGAGTTTTTAGAGAGTGTCTGAAATGAAAGACCTAGATAAGAAAGGAAGTGAAGATAGGAAGGGACTGATATTACAGGGGCAAAGTAAAAGGGTGAAGGAAGTGGCATTGCCTAATATACCTACTATTCTGTGTTTGATATGAAATCTGGATGGATGTTCTCTTTACATTCTCTTGCTCCTAATCACTTTATTAGATATACCTCCCATATCTACTGGCTACTTACTACTTATAAATATTTCACCAGACTGTTGGTGATGTCCTCTTGAACATTCCACCAGCACCTAAAACAAATCACTGTCCACCTTCAAACCAGATTTCTTTCATGACTTGCCCCTCTATTCTGTTAATGGTATCCCTAAATATTTATGTTCAAAACAAAATAGTTTTTGTGGTTCTAATTTCACATCTGAGTCACCAAACTTACATTCTTCGTAGTGCCTCTACAAGCTGTTATTTCTTTCCCATTTCCAGTATAGTTAGCCTAATTTAAAGGCTTACTAACTCTGCCTGAATAGAAAGCCTCCTACATGCGTACAGATAGTCCCTAACTTACGATGGTTTGACTTATGGTTTTTGACTTTACAACGGTGCAAAAGTGACAAGCATTCAGTAGAAACCACACTTGAATTTTGATCTTTTCCTGGGCTAGCAATAAATGCCACGTAATCCCTCATGATGCTGGGCAGTGGCAGCGAGGCACAGCGCCCAGCCAACCACGTGATCACAAGAGGAAACAACTGGCCCTTATAACCATTCCGCTTTTAATTTGCAGTATTCAATAAATTATATGAGATAGTCAATACTTTATTATAAACTAGGCTTTGTGTTAGATGATTTTGCCTACCTGTAGGCTAATGTAAGTGTCCTGAAGATGTTTAAGGTAAGCTAGGCTAAACTCTAATGATGTTTGGTAGGTTAGGTGTATTAACAGCATTTTCAACTTACGATGGGTTTATCCAATTGAGGAAGATCTGTACTCTACCACCAGGCTTTCCTCAAAATACCCATCTTAGGGACCAAAGTCCAGTCATTTCTATAGTACCACTTTGTGTCACTTTCCCCTGCTTTCAGAACTTCTATGGCTTATTTAGTACTAATCCCCTAAATGAACCCATCAATACAGTGCTTGCTCACCTCGGTGCATTTGTCTATGCTATTCCTTCTCTCTACAGTGCTTTCTCCCCCACATCCTGCCCCCTCACTGTCTTTTGAGTAGTTCAGAGCATAGGCTCTGAAGACAGACTGCTACGTTCAAATCCTGCTCTGCCACTTGCAGCCTATATGTACGTCCTTAGGCAGGTTACTTAATCTTTCTATGCCCCATCTTTAAAGTGGATCTATAAATTGTACTTGACTCACAGGGCTGTTCTGACAGACTAATACATGTAAAGCACCGAACAGTACCTAGAACATGATAACTATACAATAAATGCCAGCAATAATTAATAACTGTCACCTTAAAAGCCTACTAGTAATTCCCTCTGCTCTCAGAGAACTAAAGTCTCCCTCTTTTATATCCACACAGCATTGTGTATTTGTACTATTTTTGCAGTCAGTCTTAACTAGTTATAGTTCCTTGAGACAGGAGGCTATCATATGTTTCCATATTCCCCAGTATTCCATATTCTGTAGTCTTCCACAGTAGAATTCAAGCACAGACATAGATTTTAAAAGATTTATGATGGACCTCTGCTGCCCCAAGAGCTCTGTGTGCCCAGAAGAGTATACAAAAGTATTTGAGGTAAGTGGTGAATGCGAGCAACTGCAGGTGAAGAGTGACAGCCAGAGTTTATGTCACACAGGTCAGTTTGGTTTGTTCCCTCATTCATTCATTTTTCCATTAAGTTCACAAATATCACTGAGCCCTATGTACATCCTATAGACACCAGTCAACCTGCTAGCTGTTCCGTCACAAGACTCTACAGTAGAAACAATAGATTATGTTTATTTCAAAGGCAGCAGAAAGTTGAGGAACCAAGGATTTCTTTTGACCTAAACATTATTTAATACATTATTTCATGGGTCATTTAAGAGCTACCTTAGTAGCATACACACCAGTGTAAAAACAGTGGCTGTCTTTGGGTTGGAAGGACTGTAGGTGCTTTTCTTTTTCCTTTTTATTTATCCTATGTGAATATCGATTGATTTTGTAATGAGAGAAAAAAAGTACTAAGTTTCAAAATAACTTTAAAAAAATTCTCTCATTCTGTGGCTCAATTAACAAATACTACAGCCCACACACATTATAAGCTTTAATTATCTTACTATCTTCCAATTTTTGGAGTAGTGTTAAACCAAGCTATTTTTAACTGAGTAAAGTCTTCCCCTCAAGAATGCAAGTACTTAACTGCTTGGTTGAGGATATCTGGGTGTTGATCTTAGTAAAATTATAAAGCGAATCAAACACACAGAATCAAACATAGGGCTCAGCAAGCATCAAGTACTTAGTACAAAATATAAAGTGTGAATATATGTACATACATAAAATGTGATGGATGTTCACCAATATATCAATAATGGTCATCTCGGGGCTTCCCTGGTGGCGCAGTGGTTGAGAGCCCGCCTGCCGATTCAGGGGACACGGGTTCGTGCCCCGGTCCGGGAAGATCCCACATGCCGCGGAGCGGCTGGGCCTGTGAGCCATGGCCTCTGAGCCTGCGCGTCCGGAGCCTGTGCTCCGCAACGGGAGAGGCCACAACAGTGAGAGGCCCACGTACCGCAAAAAATAAAAATACAAAAAAATAATGGTCATCTCTAGGTGTGGGGATTGGCATGATTTTTACATTGTTCTTTATGCTTTTTTTATATTGTCCCAAAATTTTTATAATGACCATATATTATTTTCATAAAGACAATAAAATTATTAATAAAAACAGCTGGTAAGTAGTAGTAGTGGCTTAATACCTGCTAGACAGGATCTAGATCTTTGCTACTTAAAAGTATGGTCCTCAGATGAGCAACCTCAGCATCATGTTGAAGCATGTCAAAATGCAGAATTTTCAGGCCATACTGCAGACCTACTGATTCAGAATCTACATTTAATCTACATTTTAAGATCCTCAGGTGATTCGTATTTGCATTAAAATTTGAAAAGCACTGATTTGGACACTACAGCCTTTACATGCAGGGACGATAGGAACAACATCTGCCTTCTTCATTGTACATCCCTAGCACACAGCAGTGCCTGAAACACACAAGTATTTGTTGAATAAATAAGCATGTAAATGATATTACTTTTGAATAGACAATCAGAATGACAGTGGAGACTGTATCTGTTTGAATTATTTTCTCCTAGAGTTCCCAAAAATGATTGCTTAATATTAGTATTTACTGTAAATACTGTTAAATTATTTTAATAAAAATGCTGGCCCCCAAAATGTAATCCTTTTTGAAAAGGAGTCCTAGCTCATAGCCCTGAGATCTACATGTCTCCTTCAATCATTTCTCTAGTCTCCTATCCATGCGCACACCCTATACTCTTTACAATCTCTCCCTAAAAGCAAACTCATTTTCAAGATTTTAAATACCACCTCTGAGAGAAAACTTACTTAAGTTTCAGTCTATAACCCCATCTGTCTATATAACCAACTCTATTTCCTACACCTCAAAGTTAACAGTTTTATTCTCCATCTACTATCTCCCTGCCCCCTTCAAAGAGAATAGTTCTCCATCCTCACAGACTCCTGTTTTACAGGTTTTAGAGAAGAGAGACCACCTAATCCAAGAACATCATTTTACGGAGGAGAATAGGATCTGAAAGAAATAAATGACAGCCCAAGAGGCTAGTTATTGGCAACGCAAAGCTACAATCTGCATCACCTTACTCCCAATACATTATCACATGCTAAAATTCTGACAGAATTCTCATTTTTATCAACAGCAGTTAAATTCACTTTTGAGAAACACAGGTTCAAAATAACAATCGCCTAGATCCAAGAAATCAAGTACTGTATATTGTTGACATTTCTCTCATTCCTTTTTTCTTTCTTTTCAGAATGTACTGCATTTTCTTTCCACTTGGGATTCCTTCAACCTCTAGTGCCATACTTCCCAAATCCTCCATCCTCTCAAAGCCTACCTCCGCAAATATACTCTAAAATGCCTATTCCTGTCTTCTGTATCTTTATCTGTGGTGCTCAGCAGAGATAGCTCCTGATGACTCAAACCCTATCCATCCTCAAAGTACAGCTCAATCCCAGCCTTTTTTACTTTTCCCAATTCCTAATGCACTGCTCCATCACTCACTTTCATATTTGTTCATAGGCTGATGTTTATTCTTTGGAAACCTGCTATCTTCAAAAGTAGAAAGAACCTGTTGTTATCTAGGTCCTCCGTTTACATCTGAGAAAACTGAGGCCCAGAGAGAAGCGACTTCTCTCGTTACTTGTGAAATTGGTGATGGTGATGAAATCTTAACTCAGTTCCCCAGATTCCTATCCAAAGCTTCGGTCATCTCTCTCTCTCTCTCTCTCATATGAAACTTTATTTAGCATGGCTAGCTGTGTCCACCCCATTATTAGGCACACAAAAGGGACGCTTCAGTAAATACTCCTCCAACTGAACTGAAAGCTGAACCCAGGGGGAAAGCATAAAAGAAAGGGATGGTTAATTAAATTACCCTCACTCTAGAAAACTGCTGTAGCTCCCCCACTACCCAAGGAAGCACTCCACACTCCCTCATGGGGCATCAAGGTTCGTCCCAGTTGAGACCCAACGGTAGCTCCCGCCACATTTCTGGCCCTCCCGTCTCCGCACCCATTCCTCCAGCCATTACCCTAATGCGTAGTGCTGCCCAAACCTGGTAGTCCCTTTCATGCTTCTGCACCTTTGCACACACGGGCCCCAAGCCTGCAATGCTCTCCTCCCTCCCGCCGACCCCTGACCCCGAGATCCTCTTGCAAATCCCGAGACAGCTCTCAGGACCCTATTCAAACGTCACTACCCCAGCCGGGTCCTACAAGGGTCTCGATCGGCCTCCAACACCGGACCTGTCCCGGGATGAGGATTTTACTTGCTGACAAGCCCAAGAGCGTGGGAGGGACGCCGAAGCGCACATCCACCCCGAGGTGCTCGTGGACTGCCTCACTGAGTATCCCCCGCCCGGAGCGCGCTCGACCTATGGCCTGCCTGGGCCGAGGCAAGTGCCCATTAGGCTGGAGGAATGCCCAGTGACGGTACCCGAGCCACCGGCGACACCCGCCTGAGGCGCCCACCCGTCCCCAGAGGCCAAGCCGCGCCTCTCACACCTTACCTCCGCCAACACCAGCGGCAACGCCGCTTTACGGCGCTCACAGCAACCGCTGCAAAAGGGGCCGTCAAGCGCGGAGCCTTTACGTACCGGTTGGTTTGGTGTCGCAGCCGTTAACCCTGGCCTTCGCCTGGTCTACTACCAACGCTGCTTCCTCACCGAAGTTTACGGAGCCCGGTGATTTCCTGGCTTTGGGGATTTAGACACGTAGCCAAAGCTCTTTTTATCTGTTGCCTAGGTAACAACTACAGCAGGGCACTGAGGCGATCTGAGATTTTAGGAATTGCTCCTAGAATTGGAGAGGCACCAGCTGAGCTGTGTTTCCCAAAGTGTGTGAGTTTGCCAGATAAAATATAGGATGCCAGTTAAATATGAATTTCAGATAAACAACGAATAATTTTTGAGTGTGCTTTGCAGAGGGATTCAGAATAACTCCCTGAACTCTGGTTTGGGTACCATCAGGTGAGATGGGAGATAGATTGGGAAACAGTAGCCGAGTTAATATTGCTCTTGTGGTTGAGGTGTCTGTGGGACGAGCAAGCTCCCGCGGACTGTTATACTCCTGTTAAGGACTAGAAATATACACATTCAATTCCGGACCTGGTTGTTTAACTGTGTAATCCAAAGAATTATTGTTAAGGATCACAGATGAATCAATTTTGACATAATCTTGAAAACTATAAAGCACTAAACAAATTACTGTAATTTGAAGTTCTTTCTACAAAAATTACTATTACCAGCCCATGGTGAAAACTGATAATACTCCCCTCATATATTTGAGTTGTTTTCTAAACTTTTTTTTTTGCATTTTGAAATCATTTTATCATAATAGTAGAGAATGCTGGTATACATAACATACATTTATTGTAGTAGTACATATGTTGTATATACATTTTCTTACACCCTGAATTATTTTTAGTGGGCTAACTTGGTTTCCAACTTGCATGATATATACATTTTTGTGCCCTCTAGCACAACGCCACGTACCATTATGTATGTTCAATAAAGCACATG
The DNA here is from genome assembly GCF_011762595.2 of Tursiops truncatus. Lineage (NCBI taxonomy): Eukaryota > Metazoa > Chordata > Mammalia > Artiodactyla > Delphinidae > Tursiops > Tursiops truncatus. The sequence goes on along the minus strand of NC_047039.1, from coordinate 88,293,685 downwards.
GAATCTAAACTGTTTTTTTGAAAAGTGTAAAATGAAAAGTCCTTTTCCTTCTCATTTCCCAGGGGTTATGATCCTTATCAGTTTCTTGCTTTTCCTTCCAGAAGGAACAAACTGTGTACATACAAGTTTATGCTGTATGTAACCAGATGAGGCCAGTACTCCAGAGACAAGTGTTAGTGGAAAAGGAAAAGTTGCTTTATTCAGGAGTCCAGCAACATGGGAAGATGGTGGACTGATGTCCTAAGACCATCTCCAAACTGCTAGTTAGGAGACAGAGGTTTTAAAGGCAGTGTGAGGGAGGGGGCAGTGCACGTGATCAGCTCGTGCACAGTTCTTGGATTGGTTGGCATCAAGGTGAAGTTTCCAGCATCACCAATCTTCTGGTTTCGACCAGTATGTTGTCTACGTGCTTGTGGTCAGCAGTTTTCATCTGGTGGGGGTCTGCTTCCTGTTAAAATAACTTAGGACTGTGTGTCAGACCTTCATTTATCTCTTTCAGGGAAACGGGAGTTTGATGATTCTATGTGGCTGGTTTATAGTCTGAATTGTTGCCAGTTTCCCAGCTCAACAGCTATTCTTTGTTTCTACATCTTCCTATTTCCTAATCATTCACTCTTGAGCCAGCCTTCTGAGAATCAGGGGAGGCCTGGGAGACTAAAGCTTTTCTACAATCAAGAGGCAGGTGGAGGACATGGGGGTGGGGGGGAGTGTCTGTCCCAGGAACGCCCCATAGGGTCCTGCTTGGTTACAATCCCCCTTTTTCTTTGATACTCCTCAATCCTGAGGTGTGGAACAAGAAAGGAAGTAAGGTTTGGGATAGAGAGGTTAATCATAAACTCGACAGAGGAACTCAGTTTTAGGGAACTCAGTTTTATGTAGAGTCCTCTGATTACTTAAAACTGGTAGTTGGTAGGTTAATTTAAAAAGTAGGTAGAGAGTGGCACAGACTAATATATACTACCAAGTGTAAAATAGATAGCTAGTGGGAAGCAGCCGCATAGCACAGGGAGATCAGCTCGGTGCTTTGTGACCACCTAGAGGGGTGGGATAGGGAGGGTGGGAGGGAGACGGAAGAGGGAGGAGATACGGGGATATATGTATATGTATAGCTGATTCACTTTGTTATAAAGCAGAAACTAACACACCACTGTAAAGCAATTATACACCAATAAAGATTTTTTTTTTTAAAAAAAGAAGACATAGAAGAAGGAAAAGAAAAAAGTAGGTAGCACCCAGAGGAAGGAAATTACCAAAGTTTAACAGGATCATTGGACACAGGTGCTAACCTGAGGGACCAAAGATGGTAAATTTTGAACATCAAAATGAATAACTGCTATTGATTAAACACATCAAATATATGAAAATTCTTGACTTCATGATTCCTTAAAAATGAAACTCATTAGTCATGATTGAAGATTGCCAGGGCACCACCTCACTATCCTGAAACTCGATAAAAATATCAAGTATTTATCTGGCCTTTCTTATTGGAAGAGGATTTCAGTGTAACCAAAATACTAATGAGAATTCCAGCTAATAAATGATGAATGATAGAACAATCATTGCTACTCCTAATGCCGTATGAAGGACAGCCCTCATCAGTAGAGGCTAAAATTAAGTTGAAACGTTGATGGGGAACTTTTCAATAGATGGATTAGGCTGGCACCACCTGAACCCACTGATCAATCTTTTTAAGTGGGACAACCTGCCATTATGCACTTACGGATGTGATGCAACAGAAAGTACACAGCACCACCTGTGAGGGATTCTTGCCTTGCGGGCTTCCCTGGTGGCGCAGTGGTTGAGAGTCCACCTGCCCATGCAGGGGACACGGGTTCGTGTCCCGGTCCGGGAAGATCCCACATGCCGCGGAGCGGCTGGGCCCGTGAGCCATGGCCGCTGAGCCTGCGCGTCCGGAGCCTGTGCTCCGCAACGGGAGAGGCCACAACAGTGAGAGGCCCGCATACCTCACAAAAAAAAAAAAAAAAAAAATGGAACCTACATTTAACCATAACTCTAGATTTAACAAAGGCTATAGAGAATAGATCAGAATGTGGGACATTCTACAAGACAGATGCCCCAGTTTCTTTATCAATGGCATTTAAAAGGTGGTGAGAGAACTAATACAAAATCAGAGACTTAAGAGACATAACCAAATGCAAGGCATGGACCTTGTCTGGATCCTGATTTGAAAAAAGCAACCATAAAAAGATATTTTTGAGACAGCTGAAATTTTAATATGGGCTGGGCCATTAGACAATATTAATTTTGCTAAGAATGTTAATGGAATGTGGCTGTGTTTAAAAGAAAAAGTCATCATTGATGCATATTACAGTACTACTTATGAGTGAAACTTTTTAAAACAAAAAAATGACACAAACATGGCAAAATGTTAACTGATAAATCTTGGTGATGAGCATAAAGGTGTTCATTATAAATAGCCTCTCTACTCTTCTGTATGTTTGAAAATTGTCATGATAACAAGAAAAGGGAAAAATTATCAGGTTCATAAAGGGCATAACAAATCTTATTCCATGTAAAGCTTTAAAAAATGCAGTAATAGCAGAGGATTACATTAGCCAATCTTTTTTTTTTTTTTTTGGCTGCACTGCGTGTCATGCGAGATCTTAGTTCCCTGACTAGGGATCGAACCTGTACCCCCTGCAGTGGAAGCACAGAGCCCTCACCGCTGGACAGCCAGGGAATTCCCAACATTAGCCAATCTTTTGATTTGAACTATGGCCTTTTTAAGTGTGGATCAACTGATTAGTTTTTCTTACATAAGCCACAGTCATAATAGATCACCTGTAGTTTCTGGTGTGTTTCTTTAAAGTGGACCAGGAACTTACAGATACAAGTGAAGGAATCTCAACTCAGAGTCCTAGATGTGTATTTTTCTTTTTTGCAATCCTCTGTAATTTACAATTATCTTGGACACAACTAACTTGTCAGCCACTTGCTCTTCATCGCTAAAGTTCCCTCCACTTGAATTTCATTGGTTTATGTAATATTTAAATTATATAATTACAACAATGCCACTGGCATAACAAGTTTGGGAACAAACAGCTAACTAGAGGTATACATACCATGCAACTGGTGGGAGCAGTACTTCTCCAGCATACAAGGGGGAGCCCAGCTGTGAGTCTTCAACTCACTGTGAATCCTAGTCAGTATGCTTTAACCTGGTTAGCCAGTCCAGTTGGAGAAGGGGTACAAGGATTGGTAAAAACAGCCTCTAGTATAAGCAAACATCCATCTTTTAAAAATTATTCAGATGCTGAAGCACATACACATCCTGGCCCACCCTAACACTGTGGGGCCCGGGGCAAGAGCAGAAATGGAGGCCCAACTTGACATATATTTTAAGTGTCTAAATAGGTAAGAGTCAATCATATACACATACATATATACATACACTTCTATCTTGACAAATATTTCTTCTCAAGGAACAGAAATCTAGGTTCAAAACCGAATTCTCAGACATGTGCTGGAAGGTGATAACACGAGAACCAGGTTGGCCTGTTCTCCCCACAAGTCCCTGGGTCTTTTTCCTTTTAACGTCTAGTTACAGCTTGCCGCAAGGGTCCTGGTAAGCATGAAGGTGGACACCCCAGTCTGCACATCCAAGCCCCATCCACACTCCTCCCAAACTGCCTCCCCTTGAGTCTAGGGGTATACACCTGTAGTGCAGTGCAGGATGGATTTGGGGAAGAGGCCTGCATGTGCTGTGTAAGCAAGCTTTGGGCTGGTGGGACAGGGAATTATGGGGTCCTAGCTATCTGGCTCATAGCCAGGAACACAGACTGCAAGTGGGCCTGATTTCTTAGCTCCTTCACTTTTTCATTCCATGGAGAGGCACAGCCAGAGAGTGAGGATCATGGCAGGGAACTCCTCTTGCCCAAGTCGAAGTATACACCACCCCCCATGGTATCATGCTATATATACTGTTGGACTTGCTTTTTCTATTTCATAGTATCATGAAAACCCTTCCATTAATAATATATTCTGTATCAGCTGTGTAGGGTTACCTGGAAGCATCACGATCTAATCCCATGACCTTGTGCAAAATGGGCATAAACATACTACTAGTACCATGGAGTATAAATGTAAAATGAGGTGTAGTAATGGAAACACTTGGACAGAAAAGTAGAAGGCACAAAATTTCCTGAGCTCTCACCCGAGATCCAGTGAGGCACAGTAGGACTGGTATACCAAAGAAAATGTTCTCTAATTGAGGAAGCCAATCCCCATAATGGTCTACATATTTATAACATTTTGGGAGGGAGGCATGCAGAATGTATGTAGACAAGTATATAACAACTTGTGTAGCAACTTAGAAAAGGGGAGCCTTCAGAATCTTGGTAAGCCCATTGTTCAGTTAACAATTAGGTTATTTGTATTTTGCTATCAAAATGCTGCAATGAGTACTTATTTGTGAGTATATATGTAAGAGAAATACCTAGAAATGGAATTAAACTTTTCAAAGGTATGTATATTTAATACCTTGATATTACTTAATTGTTCTCCAGAAATGTTGCACCCATTCATACACTCCATCTTCTATATGAGGGTACTGGCTTCTCAATATCTTTTGTCACATTCCTCTCCCTGTGACTCAAGACTATCCAGTATCTCTTCATTCTTCTCTTGGTGAAAATGATCTTAGTTACAGGAGATCCAGCCTCATCTGGTCATAGATTGGTTTTCTTTTTTCTCCTAAACTGGTTTCAAGTTAGAATATAAATTTTAAAAAAATCTTAGGTTCTGGTTCTCTCCTAGCTACCATCTACCAAAATGTAATGCAAGATGTGACAAGCTCCAAAGACAGAAACTAAGTTCCTGGTTTATGTTATAGTTACTTATAGCATGTCTCATCTTCCATCTATAGCTGCACTGTACCAAACAGCAGCTATTAGCAAGATGTGGCTCTTTACATTTAAATTACAATAAAAATTTTAGTTCCTTAGCTGAACTAGCCACATACATGGAAAGTGCTCAACAGCTGCCTATGCCTAGTGGCTACGGTGTTGGACAGCCCAGATACAGAACCTTCCATCATTGCATACAATTGTGTTGAACAGCACTACTCTAAAATAAAAATCTTTGGGGTCAAAAGTACTATGACACTTTTATCTTCTCATGCTCAACAGCACATTGTAGATATCTAATGAGAGTGGATAAAAATGCAAGCACTGAAGCAAAAGATAGCAGGAAAAAAAGTTTAATTTTTAGATGAGATATTCCAGGTGCTTTTTAAAGAACTTAACTTGGTCATTCTATACACAACATACAATCATTTCAACATACAAGTTACTCCACTTTGAATACTCTATTTTAAAGTTTAAAAAAACATTTTAAAAGCTTTGTCTTGTTTCCAAGGAAAATGAGGCAAAATGCTTATTATAAAACACTAGTTTGCAGCACTGCGTACTGCTTAATTATAAGTAGTCCATTAATGTTCGTCATCCTTAACTTAAAGGTTAAACCTGAGGAATTAGAATTTTTATTATCAGAACTGCATAGCAAAACCATGTCCAGATGATAGAAACACCAAACAATCTGTGGATCAAGACAACCTCTAAACCATTTAATCCAATTCAAAGCAAAACAAGTAAGTTAGGAGAGATACTAAATGATATCCAGTTTGACAGTTTTGAAATGCCTCATCATGTTTTAAAAAAATGACAATGCAACAAAAGTTGTCAAATGTTTTAAGTGGGCATATTCACCTTATATCATTTATCTGATGACAGCAAACTGCTGAACCATTCCAAAACTGTTGTTTTGGAAAGAATTATTTAGGCCAAATTCAGTCTTTGCATGTGGCACTGAGCAGTCATAAATTGAAAGTGCAAGTGCCGGGATGGAAACATAGCTTAAATCATTTATTTATGCTACTATTCTACTCTGACACACTTTAATGCTGTGGGAACATTTTTACAGTTCTGTAAGTCTTAATAGAGTAACAGGCTTGATGAGAAAATACAAAAAGGCCACAAGTCATGCATAAACTAAAAATGCTAAAGGATATTTTAATTAGGCTTTCTTCTTTTTAAAAAAAATCATGTTTCATGTCCTGGTGATACCACTTTAAACACATGCTTTGTCAAAGTAAATGGCATCTAGAAACTGAAAGTAATACCTTACATTTACATAGCATTTTACTGTTGTTGAAGCAATTTCACACACTCCATTTCATTTTATTCCTCACAACAGCCCTGTGAGGTAGGCTGAACAAGTTACAATATTTTATGTAAGGCAATGGAAGCCCAAAGATGATAAATGATTTAGGTAGAGATAACAGATCTAGTATATGGTAGAGCTAAGGTGATTCATTTTAAATACTTTAAAAGAAATTAAGCCAAAATATTTTTTGTTACATCCAGAAAATTTAGACTAATGGTTTTTAATATAAATTACTCCAACTTTAGCTACTATTATCTTACAGTATGAATTAGTTATAAATTTGATTTTAAAGAGTCTTCCTTAAAAGGTAAATTAGACTCAATGCTTTGGTACCTTAGAGATACTGGAAATGTTTAAAAAAAAAAAAGCATTTTCATAACCCTTAGACTCTCCAAAAAGTTCCAATACTAATAAAAATGCCTTTTACCAATCACTTACAATTTGACTTATTTTAAAACTGGCCCAAACTTAAGAAGCTCCAAGCCAAAGCAAACACATTCACCTACCTGCTGTCCTACATACTGTGAAATCCTCTATATGTCCCTTCCCAAGGACCAACTTACATTGAACGGGTAACATTAAGAAAATATATCAAAAAAAAAAAAAGAAAGAAAATATATCAATTTAACATAGCTCAAATGATTACAAATCAAAAGTCAGGACCTTATACTGACCCAGAACTAACAAATACTGTTTTAATTTAATAAGTGAGTAGTCTGGGGAGAAAAGTACTATGACAATCTCTGATATCTATTGAATATTTATAAGCCAATACTAACCTTTATATGGCATACCCAACAATATCTTTTCAACAAAAACATATACCAAATATAATCCACTTAACCTCCAAATTACTCAAAAAACTTAAAGTATTTACATTAATCAAATATTCCAGGTAACAAAGCTATCATATGTGACATATCAAGATCACAAATATTTGCATAATATGAATACTGTAAGATATACACAAAACTAAAACTATGCTGAATATGAGATAATCTTTCTGCAATGATTAAGGAAACATTCATGATCTCTTATAAGTGCTCTAGTACTGGCATTATGAAATGTAAATTAAAAATAACAAATAACTTTATGGTTATTTGGATGTTGAGTAAATTTATGCTGACCATACACTTCCCTAAGAGAATATATCCGGTGTAAAAATAAAATCAAGGAAGAAAATTCTCCAGACACATTTTATGTGACTACATATAAGTGAACCATTTTATATGCAGTTAATTAGAATTTTTTTTACAAACTCTAACATTTACTTTTTAAAATTTCTGACTTATTAGCAAAAACATTGTTTTTAAGATGCAAACTATGTCTTACCACGCAAAAGCAGCAAAACTACTATACGCACAGAAAATCACACTTCACTAATTTGGGAAATCCAAATACAAAGTATGACTGTCATATCCCAGACACTTAAATATTTGTTGTATGAATTAGCCAATGAATGAACACTGACCTTACAAATATGGGGTTTTTTAAAAAGAATTATCATGATGATTTTTACATATAGTCTGTAGTTTATTTAGCCTAGATTCACATATTTTATAGAAGTCTACACTGTCTCTTTAAAATTAATACTCTGAAACAATCATTTTCCATTATATCCTTTTCCAATTTTTTCCCATGTTTCCAAAAGACACTATCTAAGTAACTTAATAATTTTATGGGAAAAGTATATATAAAAAAACTAATCATTCTAGGAAAGTCATGGAATAGAGTATCTTAGCCTAATTAAAAGATTTCATTACAAATTATTTATTCTTTATACCACCAAGGATCAGTCTCAAAAATTTAAATTATACACGATACTGTACACACCTTAATTTCATAAATGAGCAAATAAAGCCAAACCAGTATGTCTCTTTAGATGAAAACATGGGGAAAAAAATGATTGCAGAACAAATTCGGTCAAGTCTAGCTGTACAGCAGCAGTTCATGGTTTGTCAAAATGGTACAGGTACCATCAGTTAAAGCCATGTACAGACAGGCACGCCTTTAATACTTTCAATTTGTTTACCTACACCTGGAACATTCAAAGAATTACTGTATAGTAAATGTGTATGTATATTCAGTTAGTAAATGCTCAGTATATACATATTTAAGAAAAGTTAAAGATGTATGTGACAGTCAGTCCGAAGAATCAAAATGAATTGTAAAAGAATTCTTTTTCTAAAGTGCTTAAGGCAATTCCTTAATTTCTTTATCCAATTTACTAAGACTGCTTTGGGATTCAACTGCTAAAAGAGAAAGGCAATACTAAATGTATGTTTTTTATAAAACATAATTTTTTTTACACCTGTGATAACATACATTACCGTCAACCTCTCATGCATTTCTTTTACAGAAATCAATCATGTTTGACCTGTCAAAACGAAGAGTAAAAAAAAAAAAAAAAAAGAATATTTGAAAAGGTATACCAACTTTCCATAATGTCTTCAATTGAGTGCAAAAAAATCTCAATATTTTTTAATTCAAATGTCAAAGAGAATGTTATATACTGTGTGTCAAGTTAATAGTTACCTTAATTTGAGACTATGTAAATAGGCACTACAGTTAGACTATTTTCTAGTTTGAAAATAAGGGTGGCAAACTTCCTCCAGTTTAACTTAACACAAATAAACGTAAATCAACTAAGCTAAAACCCCACACATTTTGTTCTTTTTTTTTATAGACTTTTAAGAAGAAGCACAGTAAAAGGAAAACCTCAGATTCTTATTCTGAGGTATAACAGTATTACTTCAAATGAATTTTCCAAATGAATATTAGAAAACTTTATATGAAGGGTTTCAAATGATGACACGCGCACAGGAAGAATAATATGCATTCCTCCAGGCCCCTGATTAATATTTCCTTTTCCTCATGCCCCTGCAGTAGAAGCCCCTTACCAGTATAACATAATGGTCTCTGGTTTAAATATCAGTTGACACTGCATGGGGAATGGAGCAAGAGCATGCTTAGAGGAAGAAGGCACTTAAAATTAAAGAGAGGATACAATTATATAGACGTAACAGTGAAAGTTTTTAATACAAGAACTTCTGGCTTTTTCTGTGTCATTTTGTTAAAATATACGTAACTGTTCACAGAAAGCAGTTCACATAAAGCTCCACCACTAACTTACTGTTTTCAGGTTTAACTCTACGAAAAAGAATTATAACTTCCTGTTTCCTTAGGTCCTAGAACGACCCTGCTGTAGGGACATCCAAAAATTTCTTTCAAAATCTCTAGGAGAAACAAAGACCAAAATTATATTTATTTGGAGAATCAAAAGGGTATCTACTGACAATGTCATTCTCTAAACTTCATTATAGTCTTTAAAATATGTCATGAGACAATGGTATAGATATGAATGTCCTCTGAAAAAATAATACCCAGTTCAAATGAAATTCCTTATTTAGATTTGTTTTACAATGAACAAAACACCCTATAAGTAAACTATGAGAGAGAATGAGCTGTTCCTATTCCACAGGGCTTTCTGTAGAAAACAATTCACATGTAATAAGCAGCAATGGTCACTTCTAGGGAGGTTGTCACAACACAGTATACTTAAAATGTGAACGAAAGAAAGTCAACATGAGAAAGTAAAAGTTTCAAAAATTAAGGAATATACAAATCCAGAACTCTTTAAAATGCTCAATGGATTCTTAAATACTGTAATTACAACTTTCAGTTTGGCTCAAAGGACTTGTTACAAATTTTAATCAACTTTAAAAATATACTCTTCTCAATAACCATGTTTAACACATTGTTTAACACATTTTCCCTAAGTTTGGTAAAGATTACTCTATGTTGATTTTTGGAAGAATTACAACCCTTTAGAAAGCAAATGCATGTAGCAAAAAGATTGAGAGAAAAACCACCTCTGAATAGTTATATCTGAAAAACTCATGTGCCAAATAAGTCAGAGATTTGTAGTTTTTCAAAACAGTTGTTTAAACCATTCCATCTTATTAAAAAGCAGATTTAAATGACTTCAGTAAAGAATAGTTTTAGGCACCTCCCTTTATAACCTATTCCTCGTAGATAAAGCTTGAATAGGTAGCTTTCTCTACTTACTATACAGCTTTAATAAACTTTCATCTTCCTAGAAATGTTAAAAATCAGTTATTACCAAATTCAAGTGGGAATTTACCAAAGGTAACTACTAAAGGTAGTATTAAACTAGACAAAAAATCAGAAAATATAAAGCATTAAAAAATCTTACCCATCATCCAAAACGATGGAAAGAAAAGTCTGATTAAACAGGGTAACATATAAAGAATATCCCTTTGCAGCAGGTAAAAAACTGAAATTTGGGTGATTTTAAGCTATTTTGTCTAGAAACTTCCTATCCACTTTCTTTTTTGAGTTATAACCATAAGAGAAATATCACAATATTTGGAAAAGAGAAAATGATATTCAATCCAGTCAATAAACAAAAGAGGATAATTTAGCAAACCTCAGCTTGTTTATAAAAGGGGAAAAATAAACTATTGTAAGAAAACCTTTCTAGCACCCCCAATTATTTCCATTTTTAGAAAACCACAGAGGACTGTATAGTTTTCAAGCTTCAGTGTAAGAACTAAATAACAGGTAGTGATGACATTAAAAAAGAGAAAGTACAGAGGAAAGAAGACAAGATTTAAATGCTTTTCCCTCAGGTCCTAGGGCTACCATATGTAACTAAACATATTAGAAGAACCAAAGTAATCCAAGAAACACAAAAATGAGTTTCTATGTAACTACTTAAACACTGCCTTTTTCTCCCATTTACTCTTCAAAACATCAGTTTCTTGCTCAATGTCTGCTTGCTTCTCTGATATTGCTCAGCAGGTTCCTGTGAATGCTTCGTACTAGATGCTTGATGCTAACAGATTCCACACCTTAAAGCAGAATGTAGCAAACCTGATTTCCACCACTCAAAAATTTCTGTGATTAGTAACTGCACAGAAAAGGCCACCCATTCAAGAAGGGGTGAGGGAAGGTAAACATATTCTGAATAGGCATTACTGAGTAATATTGTTTAGGCTGCTAGCCGAACCAGTCATTCCATTTTCACTTTTCTGAAGTGTTCTCACAGCACTTGGAACCTGCATCCCAGTATTCAAAGAAAGTCCACCACACCAAACCTAAGAAAGGACAAAAACAAAGCTTCAGTCAGATTTCAAATCAAATGAAAATTTAAATGATCCTTATATTTCTATTTGAAAGGCAAAATGCCACATAAGTGAACATTATCAAATTCCAAACTGATAACCTTTGTATGTGAACTGAGGGGAAGTGGAAAGGCTAACTCAAGAGTCTTCTAGAACCAAAGAAGTCTTTTAGACTTTCCAAGAGACCAAAGGAAGTCTTTATGATAGCAGAACCCACTGGAGCTGCACACAAGAAAGGGAAGTAAGGGCTGTAGAAATTTAGAGACTAAATTGGATTAATCTAGGCAAAAGACATTATCATTATTGATGCTAATGTTCACAACCAAGAGAAGTGCACAAAGAGTCAACTTCTTTACCCCAATTACTGCTTTAGATTTTGATAATGAGGTGTGGCCTGACACTATAGGAATTTAACACCCCTCTGTTAACAGAGTAATTCCATGAGTTTCTTCCCTAGCTTGTTAACAGTAAGAACTCTTTTATAATTCTTTAAGGTTGTCAGAGGAAAATGCAAATGACAATATCCAGATACACTTGCTATATTCTATTATCATAAATGTGAATGAGTTTATGAAACATAAAACTGCTTCACTTGTGAACAGAGCAGCTGTCATTCAGTAAACTATAACTTATTTGGAATACAGTCAAGAGAATTAAAATGTGAAAATATGAATCAGTTAAGCTATCATCAACTGCCATTTATGCAGCAGACATAAGCATAAATCGAGGAAGAGTCTAGAAATTTTTTAAGTATTCCCAACTTCAACTATATCCTAAAGTATTAAATATTTACTAAGTAACTTCAGCATAGTTACAAAGAATTTCCTGACCTGTGAAATGTATAACTATATAATTAACATTCTAAAATATTAATGACAGAAGGTAATGATAACTCTTAAAATACAAAAACATGGGACTTCCCTGGCGGTCCAGTGGTTAGGACTCTGTGCTTCCAATGCAGGGGGCACGGGTTCAATCCCTGGTCGGGGAACTAAGAACCCGCATGCCACGTGGCATAGCCAAAAAACAATATGGCACAAATGAACCTATCTACGAAACAGGAACAGACTCACAGACATAAAGAACAGACTTGTGGTTGCTGTTCTTTATGTCTGAGGGATGGGGGGGTAGAGGAGGGATGGACTGGGAGTTTTGGGTTAGTAGATGCAAACTATTATATATAGAATGGATAAACAACAAGATCCTACTGTATAGCACAGGGAACTATATTCAGTATCCTGGGGTAAGCCATAATGGAAAATAATATAAAAAAGAATGTATAGGGGAGTTCCCTGACAGTCCAATGGTTAGGATTCAGCACTTTCACTGCCGAGGCCTGGGTTCAATCCCTGGTTGGTGAACTAAGATCCCGCAAGCTGTGTGGCCAAAAAAAAAAAGAATGTATATATGTGTATACCTGACTCATTTTGCTGTACAGCAGAAATTAATACAACATTGTAAATCAACTATACTTCAATAAAAAATAAATTAAAAAATATAAAAGCAACTGATTATAAAACTATCTTATTTTATTGAAAATTATTTGATTTTAAAAAATATTTACTCAAAATATCTAGCACAAAGGTGGAAGGGAAAATCAATGGAGAAAGGTTAGTCTTTTTCAGTAAGTGGCACTGGAACGTGTGGACATTCATATGCAAAAAGGGATAGGGAGGGTGGGAGGGAGACACAAGAGGGAGGAGATATGGGGATATATGTATATGTATAGCTGATTCACTTTATTATAAAGCAGAAACTAACACACCATTGTAAAGCAATTATACTCCAATAAAGATGTTAAAAAAAAATAGATCTCAAACCATGCTCTATACCATATATAAAAGTTAACTCAAAATGGATCCCAGACCTAAATGTAAAACCTAAAATTATAAAACTACAAGGAGAAAACAAAAGAAAATATCTTTGTGGCCTTGAGTTGGGCAAAGCATGAGCCATAAAAGAAAAAAAATCGATAAACTAGACTTAATCAAAATGAAAAACTTCTCTTTGAAATGTCAAGAAAATGGAAAAAAATCAGAGACTGGGAGAAAATATTTGCAAAACATTTATCTGATAAAGGATTTATCCAGAATACATAGATATCTTAAAACTCAATAATAAGAAAATAAGTAACCCAATTGTAAAAAATGAGCAAAATATTTTAAGATACTTCACCAAAGAAATTATACAAATGGCAAATAAGCACATGAAAAAAGCATGACATTCACTAATGTAATTATAGTTTCATCATTTGGAATGAAAAAACAATGAATAAACTCACTACCTACTTTCCTGAGATAGATTCAAATTAAACATGAAATCTACCCTTTTAAAAAGCATATCTGAGGGCTTCCCTGGTGGCGCAGTGGTTGAGAGTCCGCCTGCCGATGCAGGGGACACGGGTTCGTGCCCCGGTCCGGGAAGATCCCACGTGCCGCGGAGCGGCTGGGCCCGTGAGCCATGGCCGCTGAGCCTGCACATCCGGAACCTGTGCTCCGCAATGGGAGAGGCCACAACAGTGAGAGGCCCACATACCGCAAAAAAAAAAAAAAAAAAAAAAAAAGCATATCTGAGACTTAGGGGAAAAATAACTTTGAATTCTACATGGTAAAAATACTGTCCTTGAGTGACCAATTTGGAAAAACAGCCAAAAACAAATCATATGCAGAGGTTAAAAAGAAAATAACCTTTCCAATATCCCTAAGTATGGTACTACAAACAATAACTTTATTCACTAATCATTTTTACTTTTTAAGGGAAATCTAGGAGTCTTCGTTATTAGCATTCTTTTAAACTTATTTTATGACTTTATGGTATCTAGGGTAAATAATCATTATCAATTGTGAGATTTAAAAGTACTGTATTTTAAACCCACATATAACCTGAATACTTTTATCCTTACAGTTTAGGAGTTACAGTTGGGGGTGATTGTCGAAGAACACACATATAAACATTCCACCAAGTCTGCAATGGAAATACACCATCCTGATCTGTAGAAGCAGCCCCCAAATTAAGGAAAGTTCTAGCCAGAATAATGATGATCTTAACTGGATTGCAGAACTCCCCACAGTGGCCTAATCTTATAGGGAAATGCAACAGATAAAGGAATTAGGAGAAGCAGTAATATTTCCTTAATAAAAATATAAATTCAAAACCAAGTTTCATTTTGTGTGGAGAATCATGACTTTTTCTCAAATTGAGTAGTCCTGAAATTATACACGTGTATATAGACATACATATATTCAGTCTACCACACATAGATAGTCATCTAATATTTTACAAAGATTGTACTGCAGTAGAAAAAGGATAATCTCAGTAAATGGTCCTGGAATAAGCAGCTATCCATATGGAATTAAAGAACATATTTCAACCCTAACATCATACCAAACATATCATTTCTATATTGTACTTGTATTGTAAATGCAGTCTATGTCTAAATGTATAAGGAAAATTTTGCTTTTAGAAGAAAACACAGTATTTTCACGACGTTGGGAATGAATAAACATTTTTTAGACTGAACACAAAAAGTGCTAACCATAAATGAAAAAACTGACAAACTGAGCAACATTAAAATTAACAACTTTTGTTCATCAAAAGACACCAATAAGAGAGGGGAAAGGAAAGCCAGAGTGGAAAAGATAACTGCAATACATATATCCGGCAAAAGACCCAGACTATAGAAATAACTCCAAAACAATCAATAAGAAAGAGGAAGAAAATCCAACAGAAATACAGGCAAAAGACTTGAGCAAGCATTTCACAAAAGAATATATCCAAACAGTCAATAAACATATTAAAAGGTGTTCAACAGCACTAATCACCAAGGAAATGCACATGAAAACCACAATGTAATATATCATACCCATTAGAAGGATAAAAATTTTTAAAAAGACAATATCAAGTGTTGATAAAGATGTGGAGGAATTCAAACTCTCATATACTGCTGCTGGTAAATTAGTATAACCAACGTCTTTGGAAAACTCTACTACAGTTGGTTACACACATACCATATGATCTAGTAACCTCAATCCTAATTATATACCCACTGGAAATACATATACATATCTACCAAAAAACATTAACAAGAATATTTATAGAAGTTCTATTTGTAAATGTCTCCAATGGGAAACCACCCAAGTATCCAACTAAATTAGAATGGGTAAATAAATTATGATACAGTCATATAATGGAAAACTATACATATACATACAATAGAAAACTATGTGAACTACCACCACATAGAAAAACATGGATAAATCTCACAAACATAATATTGAGCCAAAAAGATACTGTATGATTCCATTTATACAAAGTTGAAAAGAAGGCAAATGAATTTATGGTACTAAAACTCAAGACAGTAACCACTTTGGAGGAGGGCCATTAGGGGCTGGAAATGGGCACAATGCTCCATTTTTTTTTTTTTTTTTTTTTTTTTTTTTTTTTTGCGGTATGCGGGCCCCTCACTGCCGTGGCCTCTCCCGCCGCGGAGCACAGGCTCCGGACGCGCAGGCCCAGCGGCCAGGGCCCACGGGCCCAGCCGCTCCGCGGCACGTGGGACCCTCCCGGATCGGGGCACGAACCCGCGCCCCCTGCACCAGCAGGCGGACTCTCAACCACTGCGCCACCAGGGAAGCCCAATGCTCCATTTTTTGACCTAGATGCTGGTTACAAAAATGAGTGCAGTCCTATGAATATTGATCAAACTACACGCTTATGGTTTGCAGACTTTTGTGTCTTAACACTTATTTCAATAAAATATACCAAAAATATACAGACAAACACAGATTTGGGAGAGGTGGACTGGGGAAAGGGAGAGGAATATAAAGAAAAAATAAGGTATTGTGCTTCCCCAAATATACAGCATAGATTGTTCTCCTTAAAGTTGCCAAACCAAATAAAATATAAATTACGTACTAACCATGAAACCAGGTAGTACTGGCTGAGTAAATTTTGTCTTAAAGGAATACAACAACTGTTTTGAGTTTGCATCATAGAAAGAAAGTTGACCTAAAAGGAAGGAGAAAAAAAAGTCTGATTTATTATTGAAAAAAATAATAATATCTAATTAAGTCTAACATAAAATCATGCATAAAAAGTAATAACCAAATGCACATTTTGGCATTAATTTTTTTGTCACTATGAGGACTGGACTTAGTAATTCTCACTTGCAAATCAGTAGTAAACATGCTTAAGAAAAAGCCCAAATCCAGTTTTCTTTCCCTGGTTTTCAAGATCTCCATAGTGCTTGCATAATCTGGCACTATTCTACTTACTCAACTATAGACTATTTATTTTATCATTATTTAACAAATGGCTTCCTTAGCCCAGTAAAAGCCATGGTTATTTCTTCTTCATTTTTATTATATAATCAGCCTTTCCACTCAAATCCTATCACCATTTAAGGTTTACTCTATGAAACTTTGTCTTCTAACTACTTGAAGCCATGCTTATACCTGAGTTTCTGAAATCATGGTATAGTTATCACCGCTTCAACTTTGTTAATTCTTAAAATCTCCTCACAGTCCGTCTTTCAACAATGATCATGCAACTAAATCACTCTTTCTGACCACCTAACTGTCCAACCTGATGGCATCCTCACAACTGTTATCACTTCTTCAAACTCTTCTCTCATGACTATTCTCTTGGTTTGTTTCCTAATCCTGAGGATATCTTCTGTCTCTTTTTCTCCTATTCTAAATGTAGATGCTTAAAGCCAGAAACAGGGGTATCAACAGTGGTTAGACTCCCAGGGAGGAAACAGATCACCTCATTGCTCTTTCAAACCCATCTTTCTAGATGCTTCTCACTTAACCTCTCTGAGCCTCAGTTTCCTCATCTGTTACATGAGATTAATAATTCTGACCTTTTAGGATAGCTATAAGGATTAAGTGAAAACAATATGCAAAAGGGGCTTAAATCCATACCCAACATGTAATATGGACAACTATTTCTATTAGTGGGAACTCTTAGTGATGCTATCAAAATAGTCATATGTTAATTAAAAAAAATAAGTGTAGATGCTTGTCCAGGTTCTTTCTCTCTACAATGCTCCCACTGCTGCCATTAAACAGAGAAGAAGAGAAAAGAAACTAACATTTATGCCTACTGTTAAAGAACTGGGTGATTTATACACATTACCTCAAAATATCAAGCAATCTATATATGGTCACAAAGTTAGTACACAGCAGAGCAATAATGCTTAACTGTTCTGTACAATATTCACTGGCCATTCGTGATGCCATTTCTAATATTTAGCTTCAGCTAAATAATGCCACATGGCTGTCCTGCTGGCATCTCATCTTTCCCCAGGACTCCATGCTCCCTACCCTGTTGATGATACTGTCACCCTGTTGATCACACTGGATGGAACCTCAGTCATCTTCAGTTCTTCTTTGTCTCTCCCTCCAATCCATATTTAGTTATCAAGTCCTATGAATTCTACTTTCACACTATCAAATTCATTCTTCTTGATTCCTCACTGCTCAGATCCCTCTTACCACGAATCACTCAACAAATACTTATTAAGGGCTCACTATGTGAAGCACTTGTCAGGCAATAAGGACATAATACTTAACAAAACAGACATGGTCCTGTCTATATAAAGACCACCTCCTTGAAAAGTCTTCCCCTATCAACGTTTGCAGTCTCTTCTACATTCAACCATTTACTCTCTAATATTTCTAAAACCATATTACAATCATATGACTACAGTTTTCTAAAATGAACAGAAGCCCCCCCACCAACTACTAAAAAAAGGACTAGCCTATTATTATTTTTCAAGGCCCTCAGAATCTGATCCCATCCTACATTACAATTTCTTCCTATACCCTATGCTCTAGGTTAACAATTATACTTCTTACTACTATCTTTAAGGAACCACCAAGTATGGGAAAAGAGAAGATAAGCAAATGCTATCTTGGTAGTTGAAAAAGAAAAAAAAATGTACGCCAATAAATTTACTAGTTATCCTGAGGAAAATATTTATCTGATTCAAAAGGAGTAAATAAAAAAGATGCAGCAAAACTGACATGTCATCACTATCACTAAAAATAAATCAAACCAAAATCACTTTGTTTACTTTTTTGTTTGAGTAACCAGGTTGATGCCTCATGGAATCATCTGGACACAATGTTAACTAAAATGGTAAAATTTGGTTTTATTAGCTCTAAGTGTCAACTTGGAGAGAAGCATTTAGGGAATTACTTTTGTTCCCTAGTTCAACAGTACCTCATCTTCAAAAGTTTTATAAATATTTAGATGACAGTAGAGAAGATACTTATCAAATACCTAACTCAAAAAGCTTAAAGAAATTTTGCAAAAAATAACCCCACCAAGTTAATTTTTAGATGATCTTAACAGGAGGGAAAGATTGGCCAAATCTATTAAGATGAAACTTAAGGACAAATATAATATTCTTCATTTGAGTTATAAACAACAAAAAAACACCCCAACACTGACAATATCAGAGAAAAAAAGATAATCTGACAGAACTGCATGGAAAAAGATCTAGTGGATTAGCTGGCTACAAGCTCAATATTGATCTACAGTGCTGGTAAGTCATATTACTAGAAATTATGCGGCCAAATCACTAACCTATGAAGGTCAGAAGTTGTGTGTTCTACTTTGAGAACCAATCTTTAAAATATATAGACATAGCATACAACCACAGGAGATAATACGGGTTTGGAAAAATTAAATTATAAAAGGAACAGTTAATGGTATGGGGAATGTACAGTCTGGTAAAACAGGGCAAGAGAAGCAATGTTAGTAGTTTTTAAACAAATAAGGATTATACAGTAAGTCCCTTACATACGAATGAGTTCCATCCTGAGAGCGTGTTCGTAAGTCCAATTTGTTCCTAAGTCCAACAAAATTAGCCTAGGTACCAAACTAACACAATTGGCTATATAATACTGTACTGTAACAGGTTTATAATACTTTTCACACAAATAATACATAAAAAACAAACACAAAAGTAAAGAAAACATTTAAAATCTTACAGTACAGTACCTTGAAAAGTACAGTTGTACAGTACAACAGCTGGCATACAGGGGCTGGCATCAAGTGAACAGGCAAGAAGCGTTACTGACTGGAAGAGGGAGAGGAGGTGGGAGATGACAGAGCTGAAGGATCGTCAGCAACAGGAGACGGAGGGCAAGCCGCAATTCCACTCAGGCCTGACGTTGATGGCAGAGGTTCTGGTTCCTTGCTTGATTTAATTCTATCTACTCTCTTGAAAAAACGATCCAGTGATGTCTGGGTAGTAGCTCTTTTTTTCTCATTATAGATGACATGGTAGCACTGGATTGCATTCTGAATTCTGCTGCAACCTTTGGATACCGTCTACGTTCCGGTTCTGTGCCTCCAAAACTAACAGTGCCTCCTCAAATAAAGAAAATCCCCTCGCCATTTCCTGCATCATGAATCTCTTCAGTTTTTCGGTTACTTCTTCTTCCTCTTTTCTCGTCGTCCTTTCTCTGGGCCTCCAAAACTAACAGTGCCTCCTCAAATAAAGAAAATCCCCTCGCCATTTCCTGCATCATGAATCTCTTCAGTTTTTCGGTTACTTCTTCTTCCTCTTTTCTCGTCGTCCTTTCTCTGGGCCTCCAGTTCAATCAAGTCTTCATTAGTAAGCTTCTTGTGTTGCACAGCAAGGAATTCATTGAAGTCATCCTCTTGCAGATCTAGCGCCAGCTACTCGCTGAGGGTCACTAAGTTGCTGAAGACCTCTTTGGACTCCTCATCCACCTTCTCAAATCCACGAAAATCATGAACAAACCGTGGGCAAAGGTTCTTCCAAACCTCATTCATGGTGACGGCCATAACCTCACGCCAAGCAAAGTCTGTATTTTTTACGACCTTGTAGATGTTACAGTCCTTCCAAAATTGCTGCAAGGTTGTTCCTGATCCGTCACTTGCCTTTACTGCCTGATGAAAAGTGTGATGTAAATAATATTTCTTAAAAGTTGGTATAACTCCCTGGTCCATAGGTTGGATGAACAACATAGTATTTGGTGGCAGATGCACTACTTTGCGGTTGGGATGAAAGTTGTCCATGAATAGGGAGCGGCCCAGAGCACTCTCAAGCAGCAAAAGAATGTTGAATGGGATGTCCTTTGCCAAGCAATATTTCTCTACCTCCGGGATAAAGTGGTGGGAAAACCAGTCCTGGAAAATGATCTGTGTAACTCAGGCTTGGGGGTTATTACTCTTCCACAAAACAGGAAGAGAGCCCTTGGCTGTGTGTTTAAGGGTTCTTGGGTTCTCTCAGTGATAAAACTAAGAGAGGCTTCAGCTGCATATTGCCGGAAGCACTGCCACCAAACAACAGAGTTAGCCTATTCTTTGCTGCTTTATAGCCTGACAGCACATTTTCCTCCTTACTGATGTTAACTTCAGTCTGGCATCCTCTTCCAGTACAGTTCTGTCTCATCCACATTAAAAACCTGCTTGGGTAAATATGTGCTTTCATCAATAATTTCTAGAAGCATTTCAGGAAATTCCCGAGCAGCTATCATATCTGAACTTGCTGCCTCACCACTTACTTCTACGTTTTGAAGGTTGGCTCTAGCCTTGAACCGATGAAACCAGCCATGGCTGGCATTAAAAGGTGTGCCCTCTGATTCTTCACCACGTTTCTTCTTCAAGTCTTCATAAAGGCTTTTAGCTTTCTCTTGAATCAGCATTAAGCTGAGCAGGACTCAGCGCTGATGTTGATCCTGCAACCGCACACTGAGAAGTTTCTCCATCTCCTCCATCACTTTTCCATTCTTTTTCAATATTATTGTTGACATCTTCGGCACAGCAGACTTCATATGTCCGATCTTGTCCTTGTTCTTTAGAATTGTGCTGATGGTTGAACGATTCGTGTTATAAGAATGAGCGATGTCTACCATCTTTTCACCTTGCTCCACTCTCTCAATTATTTTCACTTTTGTTTCCATCCTTATCGCTTGGCTCTTCTTAGTAGTACCAGCTACATCACTGCTGCTTTTAGGCTTGCTTCCTGACATTCTGGGCTTGAAATAAAGATACCGTACTACTGTACCCTATATAGTACTGTACAGTAGAGTACACAAAAGCACAACCACTTGTAGAGGACGTATACACGTGACAATGTACACTAGACACTTGAACTAACTTACATGATTGGACATGCAAACGCACATTCACATCTTTGAGAGTTCACAACTTGAAGATTCATATGTAGGGGACTTACTGCAAGGTAAGTATGAATTAGGGAACATAATTCTGTGTTTCTTCAGATGTCAAAATTTAAGAGCAACAGTCTCAGAAGTTACTGAGAAGACAAAGTGAGTTGATTTAAGAAAAACCTTCTAACCAAGTGTTATCCTACAGCGAAACAGGCTGCCTTCTAAGACAATTAGCTTCACACAGAAAAGTTCCAGCATAGGAGTCGGCAACTACTTGCAGATATAATGTAATAAGGATTTTATACTATGTGGCAAATGGATTGGGTAATTTCTAAGGTTTATTCCAACTCAAAAAATCTGACTCTACCACTCTTAACAAGTAATAAAACAAGGTAAAGGAGGAATTAAAACGGGCATGAGAAATTTTAAGGCTCAAGACTAAAATTAGCAAAATCTCTTTTTCAAACTTACTTAGTATATTATAGATGAGTGCTTTTGCAGGCCTGCAAGCAGACATCGCGTGCCCTTTCAGTCAATTACAGAGCTGAAATTATGTTTGTGATCAAATCCCAGAAGGTCAAAATACCCTTACCACAATACTAATGGAAATTCTGTAGAGATGATTACTAATGAAAAGTACTGAAATACAAGCAATGATGACGAAATAACTTAGGAGAAAATCAGTAAACTTACCCCCATCAAAATCACAAAATACACCTATTCTTTCAGGAACTGTAACATCCAAGGCTTTGACTTTATTATTATGCTTTGCTGCAAATGTGTTTTGTAGCCAGTTGTTGACATGGATACACCAACTAGTGTTTGTCTTTCCTAATTGGTCAAATTTCCCCAAAGTCTTGTATGCTACTCCCACGCTGTAGGATTTACAATCCTTCTGGGCCTTGACCTCCCAGTAATGTTGTCCACTTTCAATAGCAGTGTCTCCTACGAAAGATCAGAAGGTAAATTTGACTCTTACCTCTTCCTTATGAGTCACAGAGTTTTACCTATATCTTGGCCCACAAAATGGCACAAAAAATCTGATTCAGGAGAAAAATCATGCTAACACACAGACACTAAATGCAGAGTATCTGCTATAATGACTTGTACATTTACTGCTAACTTTTCTGAATATAAAAGGCTTCAGAACTTTTCTTCTTTACTCTCCCCTCAAGAGTTATAAATGTGGAGCACTATGTAAACTGAAGCAGAATTTAAAACGTATCAATAAAAAGACAATTTGAAAACCCACCAAAGTAATTAAGCTTCAAGAGGGAGAAACTTTGGCAACAATTCATTCAATACACAGGCAGCCACTCCACCACTGAGTGTAAAGTCCACCAATGTGACTATGATGCCTTTAATCTGAGATAACGAAGAACTATTATGTTTATCCTACCCAGCACTGTATATGATTCCCCAGTAAAACGATCTCTGCTGCCTCTTACTGCTGGTGGCCTGGAGCCTATGGATGTCCGTTTAGGGGATGGTGTACCACTTCTAGATAAACAGGAACAAAAAGAAAAACAAATATTCTATATTGCACATGTTTCACAAACTAAAATTACAAATCAAGAAATGAGTCTTTCTAAAGATTTCTAATCACGCTGCACAAATAGCAACATTTAATTTTATTTGAATTATTTATTATTAAACAGATTTGTCAATTATAACACTTAAATGTAAGAAGTCATCAACATAAAGCATGCTAAAAACACTAATACCATGCAGACTGAGCAAGGCTTGTACAAAGAACATACAGTTGAAATATGAGACAATACAAAAAGGGAAAAAAAGAACTTAAGGGAAAAAAAAAAAGAACTCAAGAAAGATAATGGATTATAGCTTACATTTCTTGCAGTTAAATTTATATGAAAAGCAAGACTTATTTTGGTAGGAGAAATGCTTTATAATACTTGTTATTATCCTGTGCATGGATTTGGGTAATTGCTATTTTTCTTTTTAAGACTTATGAGAATCAAAACTAAATAACCTTTTTTATAAGCAGTAGGTATTGGGTTGGCCAAAAGGTTCGTGCAGCTTTTTTCCGTAAGATGGTTCTACTAGCGCTTAGTTGTCTTTAACTTCATTCGAAACAGTTTTGTTAGACTATATTGTGACAGCTATCATATCAGTGTGCATTTAAAAAAAAAAATCAAAACCGGTGAATTTTTGTGTAGTCATTTTAATACTGAAGATGGAGAAAAAGAGCAACATTTTCAGCATATTATGCCTTATTATTTCAAGAAAGATAAAAACGCAACTGAAATGCAAAAAAAGATTTGTGCAGTGTATGGAGAAGGTGCTGTGACTGATCAAACGTGTCAAAAGTCGTTTGCAAAGTTTCGTGCTAAAGATTTCTCACTGGATAACATGCCACGGTTGGGAAGGCCAGTTGAAGTTGATAGCAATCAAATCGAGACATTAATTGAGAACAATCAATGACATGGGAGATAGCCGACCTACTCAAAATATCCAAATCAAGCACTGAAAATCATTTGCATGAGCTCAGTTACGTTAATCGCTTTGATGTTTGGGTTCCACATAAGTTAAGTGAAAAAAACCTTCTTGACCATATTTCTGCGTGCGATTATCTACTGAAACATAATGATAATGCTTCATTGTTAAAAGAAATTGTGACAGGCAATTAAAAGTGGATACTGTTCAATAATGTGGAAGGGAAGAGATCATGGGGCAAGTGAAATGAACCACCACCAACCACATCACAGGCCAGTCTTCATCCAAAGAGGGTGATGTTGTGTATATGGTGGGATTGGAAGGGAGTTCTCTATGATGAGCTCCTTCCAGAAAACCAAACAATTAATTCCAACAAGTACTGCTCCCAATTAGACCAACTGAAAGCAGCACTCGATGAAAAGCGTCCGGAATTAGTCAACAGAAAATGCATAATCTTCCATAAGTGTAACGCAAGACTACATGTTTCTTTGATGACCAGGCAAAAACCGCTACAGCTTGGCTGGGAAGTTCTGATTCATCCACCGTATTCACCAGACACTGCACCTTTGGATTTCCATTTATTTCGGTCTTTACAAAATTCTCTTAATGGAAAAAATGTCAATTCCTTGGAAGACTGTAAAAGGCACCTGGAACAGTTCTTTGCTCAAAAAGATAAAAAGTTTTGGGAAGATAGAATTATGACATTGCCTGAAAAATGGCAGAAGGTAGTGGAACAAAATGGTGAATACATTGTTCAATAAAGTTCTGGGCGAAAATGAAAAATAGGTATTTTATTTTTACTTAAATACTGAAAGAAATTTTTGGCCGACCCAGTGTTTTTGTTCTGTATCTTTTCTTCTTAAAAAGAAAAACAGCAATTACCCAAATCCAGGCACAGGATAATATCAAGTATTATAAAGCACTTCTTCTACTAAAATGGACAAGATGCAACCTGACCTTCCTTTATCAAATTATATGATACGGTAAACTGGACAGTATTAAGGCCTCTCACTAACTCCCCAAAACTCAAAACAGATCAAATCCCAAAGATGTTTAAAAAAATAAGATTTCAATTATATCAAATCACTGCATTCATAAAACAAACAAAATTTATAACTTACCAGTAGTAAAGAAATAAAGGGAAAGCATGGCAAAAAGAAAAACAGATGTAACTACTAAGAATGGCAGCTTAAATTTCAGAGAAAAATTAAATAAGGAGATGTCTTCCTTTGCAGCATTCTAGACTTCCAACCTAAGTACATTTTTGCAAGAAGTGCAACAGCTGTTATTGTTTTAAAGCAGCGGTCCCCAACCTTTCTGGCATCAGGGACCGGTTTCGTGGAAGACAATTTTTCCATGGACCGGGGGAGGGATGGTTCAGGTGGTAAGGCGAGCGATGGGGAGCGATGGGGAGCGGCAGATGAAGCTTCGCTTGTTCACCTGCCGCTTACCTCCTGCTGTGCACCCTCCCTCCCAAGACGACTGTTATCGGTCACGGCCAGGACTGGGGCTTGGGGACCCCCTGTCTTAAAGCAAACATGATCCCATCCTTTAAAGACACCTCAGTCACTCAACTCTCTGAATTAAGCCTCTTTGTTACCTCTACTCTGGATTATTTTACCAACTTCCCAGATGATCTCTCTGCTACCCAATTCACTTGTTCACTGTTACGAGATAAACCTAACTGATTCTCCTACTTTAAAATCTTCAAGCACTTTCTTACTGCCTACAAATGACTTAGCTTGGCTTTTCAGGTTCTTCTTGATTTGGGCCCACTCTGCTTTTCCAGCCTTCTCACCTCTGGAGAGCACTATCCAGCTAAATATAGTCACTCAAGTGTCCCTTAAACTCAGGCAATCTGCTTCAGTGCCTTTTCCTTTCCTTGCTCCTTCTCTCACTGCAAGTCCAAACGCTACACATTCTTCCACTTATTTGAGAACCAACCTAAATACCATTTCACTAATGAAGGTTTCCCAGATCCTACCAGGCTAAGTAACTTTTCTGAAGAGTCCAGCTCCAGGCCAAAATCCTATGTATGATCTTTCAGGCCCAACAAGAAGCGATTATAAATGCTTGCCTTCTCTACCCCAGACTTGGTACAGAGCTAGTTCACTGCAGTTTCTAGAAGCAGTTGCAATACCCCCTGCAACCCCAAGCTCATATGAATGTCTGCATTCCTAGATTGGGCGCCTGTATTCAGAGGCCCCCTTACAGCAGGGGGCCCCCGGCTGAGACCCTTTCCAGCTGCCTCTTCAGAGACCTCCTTAAAGAGGGCAGGGGTCAGGGAGCAGTCTGAAGACACTTTTCTCCACTCTGTCTCAATACTTTTCTACTCCTAACCTTTCCCCCTCTCTCATTTCCTTGGCCTCAGGTCCATAAAACAATAGGAGAAGCCTTCTGTTTGGGCCTTCCTGGGCAGTGAGATGACCCTCAGATACTCACCATCTGCCATCTGCTCTCATTTACCTAACCCTCACCCTGAGCCATTCTGTTGTGAAAAGTGGAACCCTGGGGGGAGCTAACACCCTTTCCTTTGTGGCCTCTAGCTTATACTATCACAGTAAGTACATGAAGTCTTGATTGTTACTTTCAGTTTGGCTTATTGTCCTAACTGACCACTTCAACATGCGGCAGCTCAGGAAATCTTTCTTCCTCTAAACTCCCTGATTCACACATACTATTACACATAATCTCTATCTTGTATTATTGTTATTTATATATAGAGATATATCTCATCTACATAAGTTAGGGCAAATTCCTTGAAGGCAGGGACAGTGTTTATCCCTATAAACTCCAAAATATCCAGCTGACATCCTGCAGTGAACATTTATGGAAAGAATAAATGTATGTAACATTCCAGAAGTAGCCTACATAATAAAATACTCTTAAAAGGAGGGAAGAGAGAAAGAGAAATAACATGATGAAATTCTACATATAAGTATCCTAAAAATCTCCAAATGAAGCTTCACTGATTCTATTAAATCCAGCAGCACTTTACAATTTATAATACACTAACTATGAAATCACTTTCACCAATAATAAGCAAATAAAGTAGAAAAAAGAAAAGATAATTTTGAAAAGAGAACACATTCTGGTTTCTCGGAAAGATACGCAGTATCTTCAAATTAGCACATTATTACTTGTGCAATTTGAAGTGATTCATCTTTCTGGCACTGTCCTAATAACTTCAGTAATGACCTTTATTTTTTATCCTTGATGCTTCTGAAACTGCATGATTATTATAAAACATAGGACACTTCACACCTGCCTCATGTCAAATATATATAAATGCAAAGCTGTAATGTTAGATATATTGAATACAGCACAACAAGAAAGGTGCCAAGTATAAGTAAATGCAGAAAAAAATCAGATAAAGGAAAATAATTCAAGAAAGACTTTAAAGCAGAGCTTATTGTTTTGTTATCGTATACAACATAATCCAAATAATATACAGCACATTATAATGCTGTAAATTCAAAACATAAGCCACCAATACAGACAGTCTACACAGACCAATATTTTAGCTTATGAAGGCTGCTGCAATGGCTTCTGCTTATTGGTTAAAGAAAAATAAGTTATTCAGCCAAGCTAGATATACTAAGTCCTAGAACTATACAGACATAGATCATCACCTTGTATGTTTCTTCAGTGAAGTAACATGGGCACTGTCAGATAAAAATAGGCAACTGTTAAGAGACTGCTTTACAACTTAAATTTAACAGTTTATAGTAAAATTAGATCAAAAGCCTGCTGAGGAATTTCTTTTGATTCACTGTTTAACTCACAGTGATTACCTTATTTTAGTTTGAGCAAAATTTATCTCTGTTTAAAGAGGTCCCCATACTTTGAGACTATCTAAATAAGTCCTACAATAATAAAAGGTCCCAAGCCTGCCTCTTTGTTCATAAGGCTGCTGATCAGGGGCCAGACACTGGGACTGTACATGGTAATAGCTGTCATTCACTGCAGACCTTCGGGTAAGACAGGTGATCTGTAAGTCTAAAATTCAGGAACTATTGCTAGGAATTTCTCTCTAAGCAGTTCAAAGTGCTGTAGATATAACTTTAAAGTAATGGAATACTAAAATAAAAGGTGTAAGAAGAGGATTAGGAAAGAAACTTAAAAAAAAGTAATGAAAAATGTTAATGACAAATTCAAGTACTGATAATATTATATTCTTCACTTTGGTGTTACTAATAAGAATTTTTTTAACATCTTTATTGGAGTATAATTGCTTTACAATGGTGTGTTAGTTTCTGCTTTATAACAAAGTGAATCAGCTATACATGTACATCTATCCCCATATCTCCTCCCTCTTGCGTCTCCCTCCCACCCTCCCTATCCCACCCCTCTGGTGGTCACAAAGCACTGAGCTGATCTCCCTGTGCTATGCGGCTGCTTCCCACTAGCTATCTATTTTACATTTGGTAGTGTATATATGTCCATGCCACTCTCTCACTTCGTCCCAGCTTACCCTTCCCAAGAATTTCATTTTAAGTTATTGTCAAGTAACAATCAATGTACAAGCATTTTATTCAGATAACAGATTTAAAAAACTAGCTTACCTGC
Source organism: Tursiops truncatus (assembly GCF_011762595.2). NCBI lineage: Eukaryota > Metazoa > Chordata > Mammalia > Artiodactyla > Delphinidae > Tursiops > Tursiops truncatus. The sequence continues at coordinate 88,265,175 of NC_047039.1, read as the reverse complement.
CCTTGTTCTCTTTTCCTTTAATTTTGCTTTCTTGACCTTTTCCTCCAGTAGGATCCCACTCTACACAGGTATCTTCAACTCTCAGGTTCAAGTGGGAGGATGAGTTATCCAAACTGAAGTTAAGTGCTAACCAAAACAATATTTCAATTTTTTTTAATGTAGCATATCTCTAGTTTCTGAAGCACAACCATCATCACATCGTTTTCCTACTCAATGGATTTAACACTGTATATAGAGAATAAAGTTCCAATTCCTAATCCTAAAATTTAAAGTCTACAACAATAAAGCCGTAATCTACAAATTCCTACTCTATTTCCCATTATTCTCCTCTATATATCTATCCTGTACTCCAACCAAATACAACGTACTTTCATGGCCACTGGTCTTTCTGCCATTCCTTCTGCTGGAATCAATAGCCTCAATTTCCTATTATTAGAGCATCAGCTGATTGTTATGACTAAATAGGAAGAGGAACTGGTAGAATTAAGGATGAGGAGAAAGTGATGTGGTGTAAAAAATTATAGAGCCTGGCACACACACATTTTCTCTTATGCCCTAACACTTAATAATTTCATATTTAAACTCTTAGTAGTTTCAAAATAAGGCAAGCACAGAGAAACAGGCCGTGATGGCAGAAGCAAGGGAACTAACCCAGCTGATAGAGCTAAAGATGACATACATGGCAAAGAACAGACTGGGGAGAGGGGCTACTTAAATGAAATCAAATTTTAAAAATCCAAAACAAAACTATGCTTTTCAAATTAGCTGGTATCGGGGGAACTATCTGTACTATCCACAAGACTTACTCAGAACTGCTAATTTAGGAAATCAGTGTAACACAGTATTACCTTCTGCCTTGGATACTGAGCGTTAATCATTGAAATGTATTGATTCACAGCTGAGTAATGCACAGTTCTTCCTATTTAATATCCTAAGACCCTAACTGGGTCTTAGGCAAGGTATTATCTACTACATAGTTACCAATAAATCTGCTTATTAGTTATACTCCCCTCCAAAAATTTAAATTTCTGGTAAGTACTCAGTGAAGAAATATTCCTTTACAATACCCCATTTCACTTAAGGATAATACGTGATCTAGCTAAGGTTTCAGTGTGTCTGTGAAATATACATCATCAAACAACAAAATATTCATATAGAGAACCTAGTGCTTACCTAGTGAATCAAGAATCCTTTTATACTCTACTGTTTCTTAAAGAGCACTTTAATTTTACCTATGCATCTGACCCATTGCTCAGTGTATTTTAAATATTCTAAATACAAATCTACTGACCATAACCACTTCTAGAAAATGTCATACTATATGCAAAAAAGTTAATAGCTTTCAAACTCTGCATGTAAACAGATAAGAGCTTACTGAAAGACGAAATAATGCAGCTTTTCAGTAAAAATGGAAACAGAATTCCTCAACAGGTGGGTTACTAAAAAGTTAGGATTAAGCAAAACTGAGACCCTGTATTACCAAGAATGAACTGCCTTAAGAAAACAGGGTTAACCTCTATATTAGTTATTAGTTAATATATGTGAGGGCATCTGCATTTTTGAGAGAAAGAAAAATTGGATATAACTCTAAGGTGCCATCACTCCCAGTTGCCTGTTAAAATCCTAAGGGAAGAAACAAATCCTAAAGCTATTCCCTGTGTTTCATGATGGAGAGATGAGTAGAGTCAAGCGTAGCAAAAACAGGTATCACCCCCAAGCCGCTTGAGACCAAATTTATCAAATACCACAGCACCCAAACAGTAAAGCATGGGTTCCAGTCCCAGGGGTGCAACCTTTTATCTCTTCTTTTTTGGACACTGTCCCTTTATGAGGCCTCAACTAAATCATAGAGGCTCTCTAAGGTAAGAGGGTTAATACCATGCAGTTTAAAAGCAAATAAAAGACTGGCCTCAAAAGTGAGGGCTCAAATTTTAGTCCTGTCTCTCATATAAGCCCTGTAATATAGCCAGATATTAGTTTCCACATCTTTAAAAGTGTGAAAACAAAGTACCAAAAAAATTAGAACACAGACACAGATATGTTTCATGGGTTTAGTTTGTGTTGGTGGCTGCTTTCTAGGCACTGTAAAATTATATCATAGACACTAACATTTGAGGCTAGAAAGTAATTGGTGATTAATATCACATCATTTACCTTTACAAGGAAGTAAGGGATAATGTACTTTAAAAATTCTGGTCATAAGAAATATTATTCATCACTTTTGACAATTCCAATAACAGAAGAAATAGAGGTTACATACAACTGGAGAGACAGATATTAACAATGTTCACTATTTTCCACACCAAGCACCACAAGTGGCAGGATATGAAGTTTTGGTAGGCCTCAACTATTAAATCGCCATCTCCCTCCCTTTCCCTCCAGTTCTTTGCTCATATACTTATTTCTACTGTTTGGTCAAAAAGGGCTGCAACAAGTCAAAAAATTAGTAAATAACTGTTTAACACAGCATTTAAAAAATCTGACTTTTCTCTGGAGCTCCTGTTGTCATTAGTGGCCACTCCAGTGGTATGGAATAACCCTAGAAAACCTGTGACCCATAGTTTCTTAAGAGATACTTTTACTCTGAGTCTCCCAGAAGGTCCCAGAAGATTCAGTGGGCCGCAGCGTTTAGTATCAGTCTAACCCAACCCCAGGGGGTTTACCCCGCAGAGAGAACTGCTCAAAAGGACTAGAATCAACTTAGTCTTTCCCTACAAACCCTAAGACCAAGAATTTGACTGGTAAAATCTAGACATTGCTAACAGGAGCAGACAGCCCAGCTCCAAGGAAGCTACAAGCCAGTTATTCATTTTCCTGAATCTGTGGAATTTGAATGGAAATGTACAATTCACCACATTTAGGCCCAAGTTTGGTCACTAAACATAAAAAGTAAATGAGAACAAAAGAAATAAAAAACATATAATATTCTTGAGGGAGGATATTAATAATAATGCAATTTTACCTGACAAGGGCTAAAATCAGTTCAAGTTATGTAGGAAGGATTATCTGCCTGTAAATATGACTATTTATGAAATGGTAAAAATCTCTAAAGAAACCACAGTATCATCTCAGTTTGTTAACAAGTAATTCTAAATAATTGCATTTCTTGGCTAAGTTATCTGTAGTTCTCAAATAAAAACATTTGCTAATCCAAATTACTTTGACTTAGTTTTGTTTCTTTTAATCTTTCTGATGCAAACATATTCTTATGAGTTTGTCTTGTCAATAACTTATGAACCTCATATCTTGTTTTATTCTAATATGATATTTTTATATCAGCCTCCAAATCACATCAAACTTCTGGCATTCAAACCCTATTTAAATGCTATATGAACTAGAGGTCAGTGGAACACTCTAAGGCCCAACTATCTAACAACAATGTGTAGAATCTGATTCTGGAAGTAAATTGAGTCAATTATCACCTCATGATTGGAAAGACCTCTAGCATTGTGGCCTTCAAATTGGTAAATACCTGAAAAATCTTCTGTGTTTAAATATGTTATTCTACAACAAATCCAAACTGTTCTCAGAGACTAGAAGCACTTACATTCCAGGTCCACAATAAGGGCTGGCACAGAACTTGTAAATCGATTCTTATTCACAACTTTCCAAGCTAGTTCTAGGAACAGACTTTAACTAACTTCACTTTCTTCACCTGCAAAATGGATATCAATAATATCTATTCTACTGATCTCTCAAGATGGTTTCAATGATGAAATGAAGACTTGTGAGCTTTGTAAACATTATATAAAGGTTAATTTCTACAATAAGATTTTAGAAAACAAAAAGAACCTGAACTAAACTGAATACGTACTTCCCCATTATTGAGTCACAATCCATTCTCTGGGAAAACTCTGGGCAAACTCCAATCATGCGAATGTATTTATACTAGACTGAAATTTGTAAAGTAAGTATGCATGAGAGAACATAACACCATCATCAGTCTATTTTACCCATCTGAATACCACGGTAAAAGAAAAACTAATGAAAACCACTACTGTAGTCCTAATTTTCCCATCTTAAAATTCCTCCTGCTGAGAATTCCTTTGCGGGGTGGTGGGGGAAGTGGGGGTGAATCAAGGTGGGGAAGGAAGGCAACTATACATGAAATGTTTCCTGTCACGAAGTCTGGAATAATTACTGATGTCAAGTTCTGTTTCATGCTGTACAAGTAGCTACTGATCTTACCTTTGGTCTCTAGAGTCACTGGATCAGAATACTCTCCAGCCACAGCCTTGTTACAAGCCCGCACTCTGAAGTTCATATACTTTGAATCAAACTTTAGGCCTGAAAAAATGAAAAATGGCTTTCAGATATGAAAAGTAAAGGAATCTACTCCAAAAGTACGAGTATGAACCTTCAAACAGACATTTTTCCCTCCCTAGAACTATCTTTTTACTCAGGAAGGGTACAGATTTATGTTAAAAGGGTGATAATGCCTGAAATAAGAGAAATCATGATTTATCTATGATTTTCTTCAAAATAAATTATACAGGTTATCACTGGGCTTTTTAAACCTAGCAATAAAAAGATACTCTCAAGCCTCATTGTAAGTAAGGTTTCATTCATGGAGAGACACTACAGTTTAAAATAACATATTCAATTTCTGGAAAGTAGACACTATAGAATTTTTATATTTATGACACATTGTTTCATATGTGAAAAATGAATTTAAAGAGAAAGTGAAGCATAAGGATTAACAGAAAAACTTTGAAGTCTGTCAGGTCTAGATTAAAATCTCAATCCAAAAATTACTAGCTACGGGACGTTCAACAACTTGACGGAGCCACAGTTTTGTATCTGTTAAAATAGAAAAGAGAAAACCAACCTCTTCACCGTAAAGACTAAATGAGATGTATTGTACTGATTAAATGAGATGTACTGTGTAATACACTTCAGCCCAGCTCCTGACAAATGGTAAGTGCTCAGTAATGGTAACGTTACTGTTACTGCTCACATAAAACAAATATTGAACAACTCAGGCAACATTTGGCCATTTCAAATACCCAAAGTCCCCTATACATGCAGATATGTTTTTAAAGACTATCAAAAGGCCAATACACAAATTTCTATTACCAAGTCACAGCTTAACTTTAAGTATTATCGTGAAGGTTATCAGAAAAGGGTAAAGGCAAGTCTTTACAGTATCACTGAAATGCAGGGTAGTGTATACATCTAGAAAATTGACAGCTTTTTTTATTGTTAGAAAACCAAGGTAAAAATTAAATGTCACTCTGAAATACAGTTTCCAGAACATCCTTTCATGTTTGTTTTAAATACACTGTTTTACCAGATTGCAAATACCCAGAAGTAATGAAAATGAAGGTTTTCTTGATATTTTAAGAGAAATTCATTTCCATAATAAATATACAAAAAGTCAGCTTGGCTAAAGAAACTTAATAACTTCATCTTTTAATGTAATTCAAAATATTTTTCACAATTACATCTATCTTCCGAGAATGAGATTCATGAAATGCAGTCATCTTACCTGATAGTGTATATTCAGTACCCTTAATATTATCAATTATCTCCCAGCATCGCTCATCCTTTACACGTGGAAGTCCATCAAAATTAGTTTTCCTATATTCCAGTATAAAATGATCAATCTTATTATCTTCTTCTGGCATTCTCCAAGCTACTGTTACAGAATTGTCAGCCACCAAACACTCTACTGGATCTATCTCTGGAGCTTTGGGGACTGAAGAAAAAAAAAAAGCTCGTTTCTCACTATAGTACTAATCCAGTATTTATGTTTGTCGTTCAAATTATGCTTTTCATGTCACTTTTAAACTGTTCAATTGAATCAGGCTAAGAGAAGGGATACCTTATAAATGCAAAATAACCATTTTTCTAGCTCTGTTTTAAAATTCATATTTCAAAGTTTTTCATAGACTTATTCAAAGTATATTAAAACCCTAGTTAGCAAAAAGCAATTCAAACATGCTAAGAATAAAGAATCAAGAATGATTTGTTACTTCTCAACACGTTTTTAATCTGCTATTTCAAACAGCTGGAGAATATAAATTAAATCACTATTGACAAAATAAAATAACTTGCTTTGAATCCAAAGATTAAAATAATTCAAGGTATTTTCAATGTATTTAAAAAACCTAGTTTATAAAATAACTGTAATTTCTCAACACTGAAAATGAACTCCGCAACCCCACAAAATATTTAAGCATTTTTAAATGTTTCTCCAAAGAGTTCTATGATTCATTAAAACAAACTGAGGTAAATGAATCACAATTAACATGAATGAACATTAATCAATTTCTTTTCCATGAAAGAGGTTTTCCATAGCTCCTCAACATTAACAGATGTTCCACTTAAATAGCAGGCTAACTGGAGAATGTGGTCCTCCAGTGATACAGATGGGTCTGAAATGTGTGAAACTGTGCAAGTACTGTATTTAAACTTTTGTTGCTAAAAAAAAGTTTTAAAAGATTTACTCCAAGTATGTAAGGTTGGTTCAACATTCTAAACTAGTTAATGTAAACTATCACATCAGTAGAAGAAAAATCAGATGATCAGAAGAAAAATTATATGATCATATCAATAGATGGAGAAAAAAATATTTTACAAAATCCAACATTCACTCATGACAAAAGCTCTCAGTAAACTAGGGAACTTTACTTGATAAAGAACATCTACAAAAAAAACTACAGTTAACATTAATGTTGAGAAACTAGATACTTTTCCCCTAAGGCAATGACATCCCCTCTCTCCACTCCTACTCAACACTGTACTGGAAGTTCTAGCTAAATGCTATAAGACAAGGAAAAGAAGTAAAACATATACAAATTAGGAAGGAAGAAATAAAACTGTCTTTGTTTGCTGATGACATGATTGTCTATGTAGAAAATCTCAAAGAATCAACAGAAAAATTCCTGGAACTAACAAGCTTATAGCAAGACTGCAGGATACAAGGGATGAACAGGCAGAGTACAAGGGAATTTTAGGGCAGTGAAACTATTCTGTATGATAAGGTAGTGGTGGATACATGACATGATCCATTTATCAAAAGTCGTAGAACTGTATAACACAGAGTGAACCCTAATGTAAACTGTGGACTTTAGCTAATAATAATTTATCAATTACTACAAAAGTACTACACTAATGCAAGACATTAATAACCGTGGAAACTGTATGTGGGGGAGGAGGGGAAATATATGGTAACTCTGTATTACCTGTTCAATTTTCCATAAACCTAAACGTGTTCTAAAAAACAAAGTATTAATTTTTAAAAAAACTATAACAAAGGAATTCTATACATGAAAATTCAAAGCAATGTGAGACCTAACAAAGAACAAAGTAAACCAAATATCTTAGATACAATAATCAAGACCAAGATGAAAGGAATTTGATATACATTTTAAATCTTCAAGCCTAACTAGTAAGAAAGGGAGGAAAGGAGAGAGGTGGGACAATTGATCTCCATTAGCTATAGTCTTCAAAGTTGAACTACTGCATGTGTGTAATTGTACAATAAATACTTGGAATCTGATATATCTTATCAGTAAGACAACAGACAAAGAAATACTTATCATTTCTCATTATGATTAATTTCCTTCATCTGTCTGTAGGGGTTTCGTCCCTATAATACATTACAGATGTTAGTCTCTTGTTACCGGAATATAAGCAATACAGACTACTATTCATTGCTATGGGAAGAGATACAGGCATTCATAAATTTAATATGCTGTGCAGTGCCTACATGTGAGGAAATGTAACGGCCTATGGCATGTAGTAATTTTATAGTTTTGCTGAGTTAAAACCTGTACTGAATGTCCCAAGAGGCTTATATACAGACAGAATCACTTAATTTGTAAGTGGGTCCAGCTAACTCCCCACTATCTATCTCCCAAATTCAGCTACCATTCCAGTAAGAATGTACTAGCAAGAAGATTCTTCTTTCTTGTGAATAATGGCCCCAGAAGAAAGCAAACTTGGGAGGGAAAAAGAAAATTTAGATAATTTAAGTCAAATATTCTGTAATAACCTATATGGGAAAAGAATCTGAAAATATGGATATATGCGTATGGATAACTGAATCACTTTGCTTTACACCTGAAACTAACACAACACTGTAAATCAACCATACTCCAAAATAAAATAAAAATTAAATTTAAAAAAAGAGTGGTAGGTCAAATTAAGAGTGACTTGGGGGCTTCCCTGGTGGCGCAGTGGTTGAGAGTCTGCCTGCCAATGCAGGGGACACGGGTTCATGCCCCGGTCTGGGAAGATCCCACATGCCGCGGAGCGGCTGGGCCCGTGAGCCATGGCCGCTGAGCCTGCGCGTCCGGAGCCTGTGCTCCGCAACGGGAGAGGCCACAACGGTGAGAGGCCCGTGTACCGCAAAAAAAAAAAAAAAAAAAAAGAGTGACTTGGATCTGATATGTAGGAAGTTCACCCAATATTCTAAACAGAAGTAAGAGAAGAGTTTCAACAAATGTGGGATAAAAGTTCAGGGGAAGATGAATGTTCGTAAACTTGTAATATAAAAATATTAGGAAAGGCAGAACTCTCTTTAGAAATGAGAATGGAAAGCAATTCACAGCAACTTCCATAAAGCAACAGTTAAATTGTGTGGACATTGGTGTAAGAATTCTGCTAATGTTTTTCTCTGCATGTGAATGTAAAAGGACAACTGACATCAATACTGCCACAAACATGTTTCTCTTCTTGGCTGCAGAGGCTCAGAAAGGATATAAACTCTAAGTTGCAATGTATAAATAATGGCTTACAGCAGAAGAAAATGACTGTAATTATTATCATCCATCATCATCACTTACAATGTGCAGGCTCAGATAAGTCCAAAACTCATTACTATACATAATTCAGTATAGAGTTGATTTTTGCAGTGTTTATAGAAGGAATTATTAAGGGATGAAGGTATTCATTTTTAAGTTAATCTGATTGGATCTTATAGGAAATTTTTATGCTCTAGCAGAATACAAAAAATTAGTAATATGAATTCACCTTTCATAAATTTTAACAACCTATTATACCTTCCTTCAGGATGAAACTCCTCCACAAAAGGATTTCTTGCTTTTCATTATACCTCATTCCTTCAGACTGTCTTAACAGTTTGCAAAAGAGGAAATCCTAACTGTGCATGCAATCTACTTGACTGTACGGCAGACATGGCCTTGGTTTGTTAAGCCATCACTGAAAATCAAGGAAAGTAATGGTGAGAAGACTTCTTTTTTAGTAGTTTTTTTAAAAAATCAAACTACTACTACTCATGTGTATATTCACAATCTACCACTCCTGACTCTCCTTCTGAATTGAGTAGTAGTGTGAATGAAAATATAATGGTTAGGAATTCTGAAAGGCCAATTTACAGATAGGTATCCACTGACAAGTATGTATACTTCCTTCCTCTACAACTATGATTCCTTCTCTCATCTTTTCCTTCTCTAAACTCCTCTAGAACTTCTGATCTATACCACACAAGTTAATACTTCACTTGTACTACCATTACTAGTTCCATTATAGTTTCATGACTACTAACTTTGTCTTTCCAATCATCTTCTAAAGTCCTGGACTAAATCTTCAGAGAAGAAAAGAATGGTTTCATATGATCAACATTCTCTACTCAAAAACAGCTAACCTCCAAAAACCATAAACCTGTAAGTAAAACACTTTGCTTTCAAGAGATTTCCTGATCCCCCAAATCACCAAGTCCAAATTGTTTTAGCTATCAACTTAACCACATTACTTGATGTTAGTAAAAAGAGAATAATAACCGAAAGGTCCTTAACTGGCTCTTTCACACCTGTGGACAGTAACTTGGGACTCAATTTCAAATGGTTCTGACTGCTGGAATACCCTCATACTAATACTCTAATAAACCAATGTTAACACATTACTACTGGAAATAGAATTCCATCTGAACCAGCAACCACCACAATATGGTAATAACAACCGTTAACTTTCACAGCGTGTTAACTACGTGCCAGGTACTATTTCACGTGCTTTAGAGGTCTCAATTCATTTAATCCTTATAAAAACCCCAGAAGGATAACATCACATTTTAAAGATGAAGAAAATGAGGGAGAGTTAAATAACTTGTTAAGGCTACACAGCAGGTAAGCGGTAGCCAGGATGCAAATCTAGAAGTCTGGCCCCACGACTCACTGTGAACCACCATGGCATATTGCTTCTCTCTGCCAAACTAGCAACAAAAGGTATCCCTTTCTTGGGTTCTTAAAATGGAATCTTTACTATCAGTAAAATAATTATCTAAAAATAAAGACTAGCAAATTCAGTTATTCCTTAGCTGAATGAAGAAAAAAAAATCACACTGTACTTCCTTAATATTTACATTCTAATGTTCATTACAGAAAAATCTTGAAGGAAAAAAAAGGTTTTTTAAATAACTTTACATGTAATATATGTACTAACTTACCTGGCAAAAACTTCAAAGTTTGCAATATCTGTCTTTCCTGAGAAAAATCCACCATTAAATGAGTCATGCTGTCACTGACCTTTGGTTTCAAAGAAAGGCGAAAAGCTGAAGCCATTGTCACTCTACAGAAAACACAAACATAAACATTCTTTTAAAAATAAAAGAATGGGAAGTATCGTATCATATTTAACTTATAAAACGAACAGATAGAACTTACTTCACTCTAGTGATTTCAGAAGCTATTGCTTTTAGATCTTTTGAAAATTAACTTAATAAAAAACTGTAAAATGTTTTTAAATTTAAAGACATTTAAGATAACCCTTAAAGAACTTTCCTCCAGCCAGTTTTACAAAATTGCATAAAATTACAAATAACTCAAGAGACAAATATCCAAGATAAATCATCTTTAACAGACCCAACAATCATCTGAACCTCTGTACACTCAATCTGATTTCCTGATGCCAGCCTCACCCCTTTTCATATGCCAAATAATGAACTGTAAATATACCCTGATTCAAACATTCTGCCTAGTTGTCACAGCCATTCCATGTGTCCTTAAATAAAAGTAGAGGTACACTGACCAAATACTGCATAGCTTGGTAGCTGCTATAGGCCATGGATGAGAAAGGAGAGAAGTAAAATTACAATTTTGAATACCATGCTAGTAGGTGTCACTCTGATCTATCAACATCAACTGAATGGAAGGAGACAAGAAGAAACAGCCCTGTGAAACCATATGCCATGGAAATAACAGAAACTCAATAAATATATTTTAGATGAATGTGGTATACAAAACAAAGAAAGGAAGAAGCCATACCAGACATCATTTTACCCAAAGCAGGGGGAAATTGTTCTGTCAATTAAAACTAGAGATTAAAAGAAATTCTCATATTCTATTCATTTGTTATTTTATCTCAAATTTCAATTTTTCATATTACAGTAGATTTCCACATGTATCACAAAGTAACTCTCCTTATTATCTTTGGTCAAAAAATGACACAAAAATGCTATTCATGAATGTTGTCCTCCTAGTACAGAATTTGGCAGAGGAAGTAAATAGAGCTGCAGGAACAAAGGGAATACCAGGCCTAGTCATTCAGATCTACCAAACTACCCTAAAGATCAATGGTATGAAAGGTATCAAACATATTGCTGTATTCAGTTACTTGGGGATGAAAAATGTCACACTGTTGCTGTATTCAGTCATTTTCTTTCATCTTAAAACTAGGAAAGTAGTCACTTTAGTAGTAACAAAGAGTGAACAACAGCTGATCTATTTATCAAGAAGAAAGTGCTATGAAAAAACGCTCATCATCGCTAATAATTAGAGAAATGCAAATCAAAACTACAATGAGGCACCACCTCACACTGGTCAGAATAGCCATCATTAAAAGTCTACAAGTAACAAGTGCTGGAGAGGGTGTGGAGAAAAGGGAACCCTCCTACACTGCTGGTGGGAATGTAAATTGGTGCAGCCACTATGGAGAACAGTAGAGAGGTTCCTCAAAAAACCAGAGTTGCCAGATGATTCAGCAATTTTGCTCCTGGGCATGTATCTGGACAAAACTATAATTCAAAAAGATACGTGCACCTCTATGTTCACGGCAGCACTATTCACAATAGCCAAGTCTTGGAAACAACCTAAACGTCCATTGACCAATGAAAGGATAAAGACGATATGGTACATATATGCAATGGAATACTACTCAGACATAAAAAAAGAACGAAATAATGCCATTTGCAGCAACATGGATGGAACTAGAGATTATCATACTAAGCGAAGTCAGAGAGAAAAAAATACCATATGATACCACTTATATGTGGAATCTAAAATATGACACAAATGAACTTACCTACAACACAGAAATAGACACACATACAGGGAGAACAGACTTGTGGTTGTCAAGGGGGGAGAAGGGGTTGTGGAGGGATGGAGTGGGAATTCGGAGTTAGCAGATACAAACTATTATATATATCAATAGAATGGATAAACAACAAGGTCCTACTGTATAGCACAGGAACAACCTTCAATATCCTGTGATAAACCATAACGGAAAAGAATATAAAAAAGGAATGTATATATATGTATAACTGAATCACTTTGCTGTACGGCAGAAATTAACACATTGTAAATCAACAACACTTTAATTTAAAAAAAAAGGAAGTGCTATACTAAAAAACAATTTATGGAGAAGGGAACTCACACTTAACTGAATGGCAAGTATAATGCTGAGCATTTCACACATTATTACTTTAAGCTCTTGGTTCTCAATAGTAAAATTTCAGATCACATCAATAAGAAGTTAGGAACAAAGGCTAAATCTTACATATGTTGTTCTTGACAGTCCCAAGTATCTTTCGATTTAAAGACTTCTTAAAGAGCTATATTCAGATAGGTACTTGGTAAATGCCCACTGAATCAATGAACAGGTTTGAACTTACTTGGTTGCTTCTAAACCTGATGATTTAAAAGTTTGTTGAGAACTGTTGAGAAAAATATCTGAAAGTATTTTAAGGAATTTAAACCTGAAACTTTATCTGTAAAACTTGATTTAACCATTATGGCCTCTCCTGTGATAAACCATAATGGAAAATAATATTTTAAAATGTATACGTCTATGTATACCTGAATTACTTTGCTGCACAGCAGAAATTAACACAACATTGTAAATCAACTATACTTCAATTAAAAAAAAACCCAACAAATAAAAGCATAGTATGTACACTCTTCAAGATAAACCTGGGGGAAAAATATCACTATGGCCTCAAAGAAAAATTATATCCCCTAAAGATATATCAGAAAGGCCTATCAAAGCCTAAAAAAAGAATAATGACCTTTATTTTCTAGGCAATGAAAATTTCAGTCTCCATAAATCAAGTGAGATGTACAACAATGCTATAATTTTCCAAAAGACTGGACTTTTTATTTTTAAACTGAATATATTTAGACAACTGTGCCTCAAAGCCCAAACTAACAATCTAAAATCCACAGATACGTCTCTACATTACAGGTTCCATGTGTAGGAATGTTTTAATTCACCTTGCCCATTTGTTTTTACTGGAGTATAACTGCTTCACAATGTTGTGTTAGTTTCTGCTGTACAATGAAGTGAATCAGCTGTATGTATACATATATCCCCTCCCTCTTGGATCCCCCTCACCCGACCATCCCACCCATCTAGGTCATCACAGAGCACCAAGCTGAACTCCTTGTGCTTTATAGCAAGTTCCCACCTGCTATCTATTTTACAGATGGTAGTGTATTTATGTCAAACCTAATCTCCCAATTCATCCCACCCTACCCTTCAGCCGTGTCCACACGTCCATTCTCTACATCTGCGTTTCTCTTCCTGCCCTGCAAATAGGTTCGTTCATATTACCATTTTTCTAGATTCCACATATATGCGTTATATACGATATTTGTTTTTCTCTTTCTGACTTACTTCACTCTGTATGAAAGACTCTAGGTCCATCCACATCTCTACAAATGACCAGATTTCGTTCCTTTTTATGGCTGAGTAATATTCCATCGTATATATGTACCATTTGGTTCATTTCTAATAGTAAATAGTTCCGTAAAGCTGAACACAAGGATCTCTTCCTCCTAGTTTTATTTTTGCAAAGAGAAAATAACTGCAAGGTTTCTTTCAAAGTCTTTGGACGGCCCAAAGCCTGATTAGGAAGTGACTTCTAATCCAGAAAATCGCGGACCAGAGCAGGATTTTGTGCAGTAGGTGGCTAAACAGAAGAATACTCTAGCCAGGGTGGAAGATGGATTACTTACGGCAAATTCCAGCACACATAACCCAAATATACCTTATCCAGAAAACTGACCTACCTAGCATCCATTCCTCATACAGCCAATACTTTTCACTTTCAAACTCTCATAATCTCCTTTCTACATCCAGGATTTATAAGAATAATCCAAGTCTTTAAACACTCCCTGATATAAAATATACGAAAAATACTGTATAGCACAGGGAACTCTACTCAATACTCTGTAATGACCTACATGGGAATAGAACCTAAAAAAGAGTGGATGTATGTATATGTATAACTGATTCACTCTGCTGTACACCAGAAACTAACACAACATTGTAAATCAACTATACACCAATAAAAATTATTTTTTAAAAAATATGCAAAAAATAGAAAAATTAATATTTGTGCTAAGAATGCTATGACTGCCATGTGAATCTTGCCTCTAGTCAAATAAAAGGCCACTAGAAAAACATAAGAGTTGAAGTCTTCAGCCAAGATTAACAATACAACACTGGTTTTCACATAATACATACAGAATAATTTTGTGAATTATCTGATGAATAATTTAATCTAGGACTCAGAGTGGTGCTTTGAAGAGCTGTGCCTTTCAGAGAATTTCATTTTCCTCAAATGAAGAAATCTTAAGGGATAATTTCACTACAGTCAATGCTCAGTGACTAGCCAAGCAGATCAAAACCATCCGTTCTGTGATAACCCAATCCAAAATTGCCAACAGCTCTTTTAGCCCTTTCGTACATTCATTACAGCAAATACTAAATTACCTGTGCTAATCCTGGCTCTACCAACGGTAAAGACCTTTAAGCCAAAGCCTATCGTCATTTTCTTTAATCTTCTCCTCCCACAAACTAGACAGTAGTGGCATTAGAAATAGAGATGGCACCAGGAACAAGATGGAATGAGAATACAAAGGTGTTAAACAGGAGAGCAGTGAAGTAGGAGAGCAATAGCTCTTGTTTTGTGTGTGTGGCTTTTAAGGACTTTATTGACCCAGTGGGTCCAGTAGGTTGAGTCCAAGTAGTACATCTGAGACACAGATCACAAACATAACGAGTTATCATCAGGCTGGCTTTTGTTGCTGTGGTTGTGATACCGACCAGGGTTCTTGGCCTTCCCCCGATCAACAGAAATTGACTAGAGGCCAGACAAGAAATTCAGGCAAGGCTTTATTGGGGCTGCGTCAGCTGCAGGAGGGAGCGAAAAAGGAGAGCTTTAGCTCCTGAGGAACGAAATAAGGCTGTAACTTCTCATAAAATAAGACACGCTTATATTGGTAAAATTTAAGAACAACAAAAAATACATTCAGGAATATATATGTTTTTAATTATTCAAAATGGTTCCCCATCTACTAGCATAGCTAATTAAGAACTGTACTAAAACTATATTATACCAGAAATGAAATTCTTTTGGAAGTACATAATTGTCAATAACTATGTTTTTTAAAAATCTTGCTGATATACTGTTTATTCCGGAATATATGCACAAGACTTTTTCTCTTTTTTTTTGCACTTCGCCATTAGGTGTATTTATTTTAACTAACGAGATTCTAATAAGAAACTTCTTGAATTTCATTTCTGACTTCACTGTTGATACTTAAATAAAAACGTAGGTTTTATACCATACCTATCCTTGATCTGTCTGGCAGCCTTGGAGCAAATCAGGGAGAAGAGAAAGAAGGCAGTTAGTGCTTTTCATGCAAGTTTCAATGGCAGTGACATGCAAGAAAAGTTAGGATAAAAACCCTGAAATAGATTAGTTCATATTCACCAAAACATAAATTACAAGAAATCTGTACAGTTCACATCAGCTTGCATAATGTGATGTTAGAACTATAGTTGGAAATCCAGTCCCGATATAAATCACCTTAAAATAAGGAGGAAAATTTAACACTTCAAACTAATTCCAGATGACTATAAATGTTTTTTCTTACCTTAAGATTATCAACACACACCTCCACTTTCATTCAGTCTGACACTCTTCAACTAGAACAATCAACCTCCTTCATGGGGCACATATCTCTATGCATTCTGATGGTTTTCTTATACATTTCAAATCTGCTCTTCAATTTTTCTTCAGAGATCTCTTTCACCACTTCATAAATGGTTCTTCCAAGTTTTCTCTACTTGCCTTCACTGGGCAAGGACTTTGTATTCTGAGAGCTTGCCTGCTAACATATAAAACTAGGCTGCAGTTCTACAATCCTTTACCCCAAAAAATGAAGTTGTAATGGCAAAAATTCAGACAAGCAGAAACCAAAGAAACACTTCTAGCAATAGGGTCTTTCCCTCAGATGACTTCAGAGAAGCTGCCAACTTAAACCTACGCTACTTAAGCTATCTTTTTTTTTTTTTGAGAATGCTAGCACAAGTTTAGGAAGAGGGCACAGCTATTACTCAGTGCTGTATGTCACAGAAAATTGATGAAAAATACATGCAGAAACTGCTGTCCCCTTTAAATTTACATACCATATAATAGGTCCAACAAAAGGTTTTTTCCCCACGCTGACCATCATAATTAACAACACATGGCTATTATGCTTGATATTCTAACCCCAGTGTCTAGCATAAAGCTCGGCACATAGTAATATTTAATAACTACTAAATTTAACTGAACATTAATTAGATGTATTCAGCAATGTTTCTGTTGTCTCTCTTCTTCAGTTCTAATATTGTTCTTACTTGGTATTGGTCATTTTTATACCCATCCTAAAATATTCTGGTCTGCATACCTGTCTACACAAAAAGAACAGAATTGAGATTTAGAAAATGAGCACATCCCAGCACTATCATAATCAACTCCATGACCTTGTATACTAATCATTCTATTTGGTCCTTAATGCTTCTAAAGACGCATTCCAAGCTCCAGATACTACAGCAAACAACCCAATTCTGTGGCATCTATAACACGTGCCATGAGTCATACATAAAAGTACAAAGTACCTACTTTGGTACTAGGAATAAGAAATGTTAAAAAAAGTCAATTACATATACATCAGAAACTAATATTGTATGTCGAATTTACCTTTAAAAAGTTAATTACACTGATTTTTTAAAAATTATTGTCATTATAGCTAGAATTATAACCAAAGATTTTTATACAAGTGTGAAAGGAGGGGAAGAGGAGACTCAACTCTGCACTTGATGTTTCTTTACACATGGAGAAAAGTGCCACTAGCCTTGCTCTCTATTCCCTCATTTTCTCCTGGGAAGATGATATGACTTAATCTGATTATGAGTTTGGAAGGACAAACTAGAAATAAGTAGCTCAGCACCTTTCCCTCTTTCTGGCAGCTTGCTTGCCCACAGAGAACATATGTTCTATATTCGGTTCTTTCCCTCTATTCAGCAAGTTTCATTGAAACAGGCTCCCCTCACACACAAAGACCTGAGGTAGCCCTGTACTTACATCCCTGGGTGGGGTAAGTCTGTCTACTTCTAGGATTCAATATTAGGAAGTGTGCCCATTGATATAAGCCAAATTCTCCAACATCATTTTATTTGGCCTCTTATCAACTTTATTGTTTTGTCTTATTTCCCAATTGGTTTAGAACTTGGTTAAAGGAATGTTATTTACCAGTTACTCCCAAATAACCCAACAATATAAAGACCATTACTGTTTTTAAAACTGACCATAATGATTCAATTTTGTGTCTAGTATTAATTTAGCAAGGTGCCATTTTTTTAGTGCATCTGTGTGCAAGTGTGCACATGTACACACGCATGTAAAGCTTTCATGTTATTGTTTAATATACTAGGCTGTTCATGACAAACCAGAAAATAGATGAAAAGCCAGATAATCTAGGAAAAATTGTTCCCATGTATTTATATATGTATTTATATATGTATCCCATGTATTTATATATATAAATACACCCAGTTGGTAAAACTGGAGACCCTCCATGGTTCCTCTTTCATATAGGTTCAAATTTTATAGTATATACACTGTATAAATGCAGGAGAGGTTGAAGAAGTTATACTGTGCAATGAGAAAAGGATAGAAAGTCTCAAATTATGCAGGTATTTCAATATAAGGGCCCAACTTCAAGAAATGTCTTAAATTGGAAAATAGATTGTTTACTTTTTTCCTGGAATTTCTTCTCCCAAAGCAGAAAGCTATCCAAAAGATATACATTAATATGTTGCTTGATTCCTCTAAGTTTCAGTTCCAAGAGTGATGCATTTTTGTCAATTAAACATCTCTACTTAATGAGTACCACCTGATCCCAGGATTTACCACTGCTCTGTCTCCAATACATTTATTTGTATCTACATAATACCACTTTGTGAATTATGAAGAGGTCTCAGTGAATACTTAGATTTTTAGGTTATGACAGTGTACACTATTGGAAAGCCTTCAAGAAACATTAGTCATATTACTTTGCTCAACATCACTATTTTCAATTTCAATCACTATTTCGATTTCAATATTCTACTGAAATCCTGTTTGCCAACAATTCATTTCTCTCTCTTATCATCAGAGATGGCTCCTTTCTCTCTCTCTCTGAGATTCCCTTCCTCCATCTCTCAAATGTTATTTAAAATAAATCCTACAATTCTGACCCTTTATTTTACCAGTTATGTGAATCTGTCACCTGAGACCAAACTTCCTTAAATAAAACTGTAATAATAATGGAGAAGTAATCACAAATGGTTTTTTATCACTACCAATTAAATATAAAGTATTTAAACCAGATCTTTTCCCAATCTGCAATGAGCAGATATAGAAACTACTTTCCTCCATGAATTTATTTCAGCCCTCTGAAGATTAAGATCTTATTGTTTCTATATTTCTTCTTAATATCTTCATTTTTCTCCTTTTATAGAAAGACATTAGAAGCAAAGTACTCTAAAATAGTTCCATATATGGAGGAGTTAATTAAATAGTGTTTCCTAAACACAATTAAAATAGGAATAATAAAGAAGTTTTAGACCTTGCTTACTGTACTCAATGAATCATTTACCCAAACAGAACAAAATTTGAGATTTCCAAATTTCTTCCCAACCAGCAGAAATTTTTTAACTTTTTAAAAATGAGCATTAGACCAAGTTTTAAGAGCTCTGAGTTTCAGCCCATCACATTAACCAGCAAGTCACTTAACTCTTTTAGGACTCAATTATCTCATCTATAAAATGATGAGCACAATGATATCTTTGAACCCTAAACTCCATCCTAAACTGTCTTATGTGTAGATAATGACTTTTTAAAATTATCTAAAATAAATTAAACATTTTAACAATCTAATTCTTCAAAATACAGGCTGAAATAGAGAAAGGTAGCAAGGGAAAAGTTAGTTAAAATCAGAGCACTGAAACAGCAACAAAAATAAGAATATATCTGTTTCTGAATGATAACTGCTGAGAGAAAAATATACTAACATTGTCAAAACAATGAATGTAACAAAGGCTAGATGTCACATTTTCAGGAGAAGATTTATCTTGATTTTGATTTGCAGTAAAGTCCAATAGAGTTCCTAGTAAAAACGTGAATGCCACGCAACACTGAGGAAACTTTTCAAGTTATGTCTATATGTTCACATTGTTTCATACTTCAGATTATCCTGTTAGATTTGGGACAGATAATTTTGCAATGTTTCTTTCAGACAATCTGAAAATGACTAGGGGGCAAATATTTAATACTTTTTACAATATATTACTAAGACTTCTACCTTCACCCCAAAAATACCATATTAAGGATTAACTAGGGAAATGGAGGGGACTCAGTCAAAGAGAGTAAACAAGAGACTGTTTCAAAGTGCAATTTTCCCTTAGGCAAAAAATACTAGATTTCAAAAAAAACTACTGCATACTAGTTGATTCCAAACATTAGAAGTTTTATATTTCCTATACATATATTTATGTTTATAAAAAGCACTATTTTTCCAAAAACATGATCATTTAAAAGTCTTCTTCACAAAACCCTAGTAAATAACTTGAAATAAACATGGAATACAGGGCTTCCCTGGTGGCGCAGTGGTTGAGAGTCTGCCTGCCGATGCAGGGGACATGGGTTGGTGCCCCGGTCCGGGAAGATCCCACATGCCGCGGAGCAGCTGGGCCCGTAAGCCATGGCCGCTAAGCCTGCACATCTGGAGCCTGTGCTCCGCAGCGGGAGAGGCCACAACAGTGAGAAGCCCACGTACCCCCCCCCCAAAAAAAAAAAACCATGGAATACAGTACCACATACATCTGTACTCTATGACTAAGTACATTTATATAATAGGAGACTGCATTTCTGTAAGACATAAACACCTACAAATGAAGTAAAGGTGAAAAGTTATAGTTTGAGCTATTCTTAAATATTTAGACTTGTTTTTAAACTGCCTTCATAACTGAAACATTCATGCTTTTTTTTTTTTTTGGCCACACCGAGCAGCTTGCAGGATCTTAGTTCCCCGACTAGGGATCGAACCCGTGCCCCGTGAAGTGGAAGCACAGAGTCCTAACCACTGGACCGCCAGGGAATTCCCTTCATGCTTTTGTTGGTGGTCCTCTCCTCTCCCAGAATTCCTGACTGCAGCCACAAAAGGAGTTTCTGCCAGTACTACCTCTGCTCCCTTGAAAATACTGAGTGAGCTTCCACCCCTCTCCTTATTTTCTCCTTCCAGTGGTCAGAGATTGACACCTGCTGAATAATATTCTAATGGTGAGTTACTGTGAGTCAGAAGTTGGAAATACACAAAATCCTTTCTCCCTTTTCATCTGTGATCTAATCTAGAAGACTGTTTCCCTTCACCTTATTCCTGTACTTTTTTCTCCAGTGTAAGCACCTGTGGGCAGGTAACCATTCCCTCCCTCCTTGTCTGACAACTGAGTTACGTGTGGCAAGGTTGGGATGAAGTGGCTGGTTAGTTATATTGACTTGGAAAATGTCCCATAAACTCAGCTCTTTTCATAGGTAAAATTCAAGTTCTAAATTCGGAGGAGAGGGAGAGTTGGTAGGAATATTAATTTTGCTAAGGGATCCATGCAGTGTTCTGCAAGCCAGTTATTAGCAGAAAAACCAAGTCTGCTGGGGCTTTGGCTACTTGTTCAACCAGAAATAAAGCTAATGATCCAGAACTCATTTGCTGGTGATCTTTCTGCATATATTTACTACCAACCAAACTCCTAACAGTTAAAAAAAATTAGTGAAAATTTGTTCTAAAATCCTTTTCCACTTGTGCTATTTTTACTTGTTCACTTTCAGACTGTCTAATGCTGGTAAATAATTAACATAGCTTTGTGTTCAATTCTCACGCTGATGTACTGCAACATGATCACTTAAATATTAGTATTTAAAATACTCTTTTTGAAGATAATGAAGTCTAAAAGGACTCATGGCCTAGATTTCAGCCTACAATATTTTTTGTCCCCATGAGTTATTCATATTCATCTGCTTTAATCACTTTAATATGAGATATTTGCAAATAATATACATTAAAAGAATTGTTTCCAAATATCTAACAACATACTCTGAGTCCAATAATTAATCTTCCAAGTCATCTTTCCCTACTCTGTCAGCAGTTAGGTATCTGAGGCAAGCCTGGAGTCCATGCAGCTGGTTAGGAAAGTACATTTAGTTTTTGACTTGGAATCAAACCAAAATCTGGATACTATTTGGATATACTAAGAAAATAATTGCAAGTAACTCTCAGTTAAGCATTTTTCTTGAACAATAAACTCAGATTTCTGGCTAGGAAACACTGACAAATAATTCGTTTCAACACATCTCCAAAGGGATCAAGCTACTGGGCAGTACTGCAAAATGCTGGAAGAGAAGACCAAAATAGTAAGATAAGAAGCAAAGTGGCACATGAAGAAAATATATTTAAACCATAAGGTGATTTATTTTATCAGAACCTTTCCAATTTACAGTATACTGGAAACACATTTTAACAAAGCTGGAAAGAACAAAGGAGAGAGAAAGAGAGAACAGAATCTTTTGAGAGGAAGAAGAAAGGACTCTGAAAATGTCAATGGAAAGAGAAACTTGGGAGAAACAAACTTTTATCAATTTTTCCAAGCATCAGGTCCTATTTAAATTCAACTGGATTCAAGCTATTTTTGAGTACTATGTCCACATTTTATAGTTTTCCTGTCTTCTTCCGCTCTCAGGTGCTCAGCTGTTAATTCTTGCTGCTATGATTATGCCTGTCATTAACAGCTGCCCTACTCCACTAGAAGGGGAATCTGTTGACAACCAGGAAACAAAAAGGAAAAAAACCTAAAAACTTAGTAGTACCATGTACATATTAATAGTCAACAGATTCTGAGACACTATCATGAACAGAAGATATTAACTGCCACTCACGAACTGTGCGACACTGATTCTGCTGACTCAGACATCTTTTGCTTTCTGCATGGTTTTTTTTTGCTATGTTCCAGATATTTGAGGTTATCACATAAATGCCCTCTGAATAGGTGACATATCTATACTTTTAGAATAATTTAAAGTATGATACTATTCCCTCATAATTCCTTTATATAGTAAGTCCTACAAAGTGCAAAGATGAATTTTCTTACAACCGACACCCAAATTCAAGAATTAATTGGTTAACTCGTTTACAGCAAAAGAAATTTCCATTCATTTAGTCAAAAGGAATTAATTTTTAAAGTTCATGTTCAAGATGCAGGGATTTAAGTCAGCAAATGTTATCTTCTCAAGGAAGTTTCTTCTACCCTCAAGTTCATAGAAAAATCATAAAATGAAATCACTGGTGGGCACACATGGATTATAAAGCTACCTTTCAAGCAGCTCACTACACAGTCCACAAAGACCAAGAAAATATCAAACTCAAATATCTTATCTTGATAAGACTACTTCACAGTATATATTTTACTAATTATATAGCTTTATTTCACACTCTTTCATGCCATTTTCTATATAGTCTACATACTTATTCTATATCAAATATCAAATGATTTGATAAATTGGTAATCATTTAAAAATGACTCTACTTAAAATAAGAATAAGAATCTAGAATTCAGTATCTCTTAAACACCAGGATCTAGGTTAAAACATTAGCAGTCTTCTTGCTCTACTATTTGTATCTTCACACCAAATATACCCCTAGGGACCTACATTTTCATATTTTAATAAAGCATTCAAACAATTACTTAAGCTGAACACTGGGACATTTAATAACAAATTTAGTAAGTTTCACAATGCTTTCATATGCATCAAGTCATGATGTTTTCCCAATCAGCTCATTGAAAGGTACACCAACTTAGATTTTTATGAATGTTAATAGCAATATCAATCTTCTTTCCTTAGTTATAAAATGTTTATAACAAAGGTATGACTCAGCTAAAGTATACAAGTACCTTTAAAATAAATGACCAAGGGGGAAGTAACTGAAAAAAAGAGTAACGTCATTCATCTGAATTGAGCATTAAACAAATAATTAATTTGTTCGTGACCCCAATGACACACAAAGTATACGCTTTGGAATAAATGAACAGCTAGCATTTTACTTAACAAGAACTGCCAAGCCTTTTCTAGTATCAGAAATGACTGAATGAATCCAAAATCAAATGGGAAAACACCACTTTCTTTTAAACAAAACTTTCCTTTTTAAGTGGATTAGTCTCATTTTTTTGGTTGGTTTTTTGGTACCTTTGAAAATTCTTCAGGTTCCTTTATATCTAATGACCTTGTTGCAAATTCTAGTAGTTCTTCCGAGTTCTCCAGGGCATTATTACATTGACTAAGCTGACTCTAAAAATAATAATAACAAAAAATCATTAAAATAGAATTTCCTATTGTCATCAGAATCTTAAATATATACTGTTACAATGAGCGTTACAATCTTAATAGCAATAATTGAACAAACATTTTAGAGAGGTACTGAAGCAAGGTAATCACTAGTCATATATATAACAAATTTTAATTATCTTAAACTGTCCATAATTTGTCCAGAACAGCTTAATTGCATACAGATAAAGATATACTCATCATTTAAAAACAAAAAAGAAAACAAAGCAATTATAAATGGTTGGGGTCAAATTTATTTAAAGATTCTTCTCAATCAGGTAGTCAGAAAATTTAAAGTAAAGTATCAAAATAATCCATCTGCAGGCAACATCCTCTATAATGAAGACAAAATTTCTTGATGATATGTAATTAAGCTAAAGTTCATGAATCAAGTTACAGGTACACTCAGTTGAGCACAATCTTAGTACTCCACTTATCACATTACTCAAGTAATACATACTCCTATAAATGCTAATTTACAGTTTCCAAAACTGGATAACATAGGAAGTGCCTAGATTTCAAAAAAATCAAACAGGAACAAAAAATGGTAACTGTTACAGTGATATGCTCTGTTATAGTAATGTGTTAATTTCACCTAACACAATCTTTCCTATTCAGTTCTTTCTCTCCCCTCCCCTCCCCGCTTCTCTCACATTATCATTTGTAGATTTAAAACTAAGCCCAGTTATGTGAAAATACTGTTAGTGATACCTTTAAACAAAGAAACTGACCCATTTCTAAGCTTTTAAATGTATCCAAGATTCTTCTTCAGAATATTTATTAATATCTATTCCATATTCAAATCTACTTAATTTTCCCTTCCAATACAAACTAAAGATAAACTACATTTGGTTTTATTGGTTTCTGATGTGCCCTGTTTTACTTTGGAAAAGTAGAATAGTTCAGTCATAGTTTGGATTAGAATTGGTTTTCATGTGTCATTCTAAGAACCTAACTACAGTTTCATAAAAATACTGCTCTTCCTATGAGTAAGCGTCTTATGAGTTTCAAAGAATTAACAAACCAGCATTTGAAATAGAGCTTTATAAAAGCAAAATCACTGAGAATAAGATGGTAGGTATAAATGGTCCATACAGGATCACTAGGGCAGAGTAAGTCAATGTAGTATAAAAGTAAAAAATACCAAGAAGAGGGCTTCCCTGGTGGTGCGGTGGTTGAGAGTCCACCTGCCGATGCAGGGGACACGGGTTCATGCCCCGGTCCGGGAAGATCCCACATGCCATGGAGCGGCTGGGCCTGTGAGCCATGGCCGCTGAGCCTGTACATCCGGAGCCCGTGCTCCGCAGCGGGAGAGGCCACAACAGTGAGAGGCCCGCGTACCGTAAAAAAAAATACCAAGAAGAATAAAGAATATATCTCAAGGAACTACTAAAGTAAAAAAAAAAAATCTGAAGTCAAAGTTGGAAAAAAATATACCTTATTCTAAGAAAATGCTGTAAATTTGCTTTCAAGTCAAGAGGAAAAGCAAAAAAAAAAAGAGAGAACAAAGGATTACAACTTAAAGAGCACTTAGTTATTCAGAGGAATTATTAAAATACCTTAATAAAAACAACATGCTATTGAGTTTGTGAACCCAAAGAAAGAACAGAGATGCTCTATTAACTCCAGATAAAGAAAGAAATGGCATCAGTAGCCAAGTTGTGATTCTTTTTAATACTTGGTTTTTAAACTACCCCAAGAAAGCGTTATGGTTTGAGACCACCATAGGTTTTCCTTTGAACCATAACACAAGAACATCCTGAAGAATGAAGTTATGTTCACTAAGCTTACATCTCAATAACTTAGAGTCTTATTTTACAACCTACTGTCCCCTCAATATCCCGTGCTCTCCCCTAGATCACCATTTCTATTAAAATACTGTGAAAGGGGCTTCCCTGGTGGCGCAGTGGTTAAGAATCCGCCTGCCAATGCATGGGACACGGGTTCGAGCCCTGGTCCAGGAAGATTCCACATGCCATGGAGCAACTAAGCCCGTGAGCCACAACTACTGAGCCTGCACTCCAGAGCCCGTGAGCCACAACTACTAAGCCTGTGTGCTGCAACTACTGAAGCCCACGTGCCTAGAGCCTGTGCTCCGTAACAAGAGAAGACACCACAATGAGAAACCCACGCACTGCAACGAAGAGTAGCCCCTGCTCACCTCAACTAGAGAAAGCCCACGCACAGCAACGAAGACACAGTGTAGCCAAAAATAAATATAAATAAATAAATTTATTTTTAAAAATACATTAAAAAAACTGTGAAAGTTTTTGTGCCACTGAGAAGAAAAGTCAAGTACTAAGAATCAAGTACTGAGGATAATAAAAGGATGGAAAAAATGGAATCACTATAAAAAATGAAGATCTGTAGTGATGATAAGAAAAGATGGTGCTAACATCTCTGCAGTCACCACTTCCAAAGAGTATTTAGAACTCTGTTTCTCTCATTTTCTGCAACATTTTGAATCCCCCATCAATATTCAACAGCTAATGATGAATTTGATAGAATACTTGATCAAATAATGAGAGTAACATCATCTCATTTAAAAAGAGCCCAAATGCAGTTTGCATGGAAGACTTCCACGAATCAGATCAGTTGCAAAAATAATAATTATGTTCATTATCATTTTAATTAAGAGTCACAAAACCCAAAGTGGACAAAGTTCATCTAAGACTCCATGAGAAAAAAAGGTTAAATAAATTTATATGACCCAATTATTCACTCCTGGAAATTTAGCCAATAACTAGAAATATACATTCAATAGTTTACAAGAGCAATAAATGGAGCCTGTTGTAAGATGAGCACTATAGATTTTACGTGTACACACATATACCTAGCTCTGTATAGGGCTGCCAGAAAGTAAGTTCTGATATGAAAATGTCACACTTCTTCTAGAAGTCTAAGGACATATTTTAAACCAAAAATCCACAATGGATAAAGATTACCTAATTCTGAAAAATCTCAAACATCTTGACTTAAGGACAGCACACCTAAATATCAAAATCCACATGCCATGACATGAATATTAGATCTCTCCTCCAAATCAGCAGTGACTTGACTTAAAGATGATTCTAAGACTCTTCTAGACTTTTAATCTTTGATTATCTTAACAACTGAACTGCCTCTTACCTGGAATACCCTCTCTTCCCTTTATTAAGTAAGCTTTTCCCTCCCTCAAAGTGCTTCAAATCGGTTTCTAATTGTTCCTGAACTCAATTCCCTTCATGATCACTCTGCATTACATACAGCTGTACAGTGTTTACATTAACATTATTCTTAAATCGGTTATATCTTACAGACATTTTTGCTTATTCTTATAAATTCTAATCTCTTTGGCAAAAGGATTTGATTTTCCTTTCTCTTGCATTTCTTGCAAATTACCCTCCATGAGAATGTGAAATGCATAAGGGCAGAAACTGTTTTGCTCACTACTACTAACTCTAAATCCAGCATAGCCGTAACTCAAATTTTACTGAATGAGTGCATAAAATCTTGATACTGGCAATCAAATATTATCACTGACTTCCCCATAAATTATTAAAGTAGCTTCTCAAATATGAATTTTGAACATTAAAGAGGTGGAACATTCCAAGGTTTTTCAAATTCTTTTGTGACTCTATCTTTAGTATAAGCATAACAGGACATAATGAAGATGATAAAATAATTTTTAAAAATCCAATGATAATTATGACTTCAATGTCTAATAATGCATTTCTAAAGCTATTATCATATGAGCTTTGTTTCCAGTGTATGTGAATTTTGAGGAGAGGAAGAAAGGGAAAAGTAGAGAAAAGGACCTAAGAGAAGCTAGTCAACTGCCATTATTTAAAACCTAGCAATATAATAAGATAGGTGAATAATATGGGACAAGGAGAAAGTATTTTTCCTCCTTGGAAAAATTTCTACACTAATGAAGGGTATTAACAGTTCAATTTTATTTAGCTAATTGCAAGGTTTTTTGTTTTGTTTTGTTTTATTTTTTGGCCACGCAGCATGGCTTGCAGGATCTCAATGCCCCAACCAGGGATTGAACCCAGGCCATGGCAGTGAAAGCCTGGAATACTAACCACTAAGCCACTAGGGAACTCCCCAATTGCAAGTTTTTAAAACTGTGTCTATTGGCTGCTCCTAGCTTCCCTATTAACAATGCCAGAAAAATAAACTGCATGCACAGTTAAGCAGAAAGAAGATGCCAACAAAACAAGGCACCAACCAGGTATCTGAAACTTCCAGGTAAGAGAGAAGAAAAATAGCAGCAGCACTGGAGCATCACTCACTTCAGGGATGGTTAAAGGTGGCAGATAAAAATTGATAATGTACATTCAATATGCATGAGATTTGTCACTTGATGGGAAGAGGAAAATGTAGGAGACAAAATATGACTCATGGCCATTTTGGTAGCAAATTTAATATGTGGTATAGGCCAGGCTGACAGAAATGGTGTCTGGTGAATACAATGAAGATAATTAGAGCTGCTCTGACAGAGAAAAAGTATGGGGAGGGAGAAGGGAAGGTTAGAGATTAAGCAACTGAACGCTTAAAGGGTATTCCAAACTGGTGCTATGAAGAAGGATTTGGGCCCAAGACAGAACAGAAATCTCCACAGGATGAGCCATGGGTGAGATCTTCAGAAGATGCTGAGTTTTCCTTTATTCTCCAATCTTGCTTTTTTAAATGAATGAATTTCTTATTTATTGAAATTTATGGATACTTTATGACTAAACTAATTACCTTTAAATGATTTAAGTACAGTTGGCTCTTGAACAACGGGGGGGTTAATCCATATATAACTTAGAGTTGACCCTCCATATCTGTGGTTCTTCTGCATCCACGATTCAACCAACCACAGACCGTATGGTACTGTAGTGTTTACTACTGAAAAATATCAGTGTATAAGCGGACCCTCACAGTTCAAACCCACGTTGTTCAACTGCAGTACAACTCCCACCTCCTAAATATAAACAACAAATCTCAACCTGGGAAGAATGGACAGACTTGAAAGGGTATTTAATACTGGGAAATTGTGTGTGTACAGCATGTTTGTAATTAAAAGAGAACATTTGTATTCTTCCATAGCTTTCAGATTCTCAAAGACATCTGTGACCAAAATCAGCACACAAAAATCTGTTGCATTTATATATATGAACAATGAACAATCCAAAAAGGAAATTAAGAAAACAATCCCATTTAGGGACCTAATGAAACTTAAAAGCTTTTGCATAGCAAAGGAAACTATAAACACGATGAAAAGACAACCCTCAGAATGGGAGAAAATATTTGCAAATGAATCAACTGACAAAGGATTAATCTCCAAAATATATATAAACAGCTCATGCAGCTCAATATTAAAAAAACAAACCCAATCAAAAAATGGGCAGAAGACCTAAGTAGACATTTCTCCAAAGAAGACATACAGATGGCCAAGAGGCACATGCAAAGCTGCTCAACATCACTAATTATTAGAGAAATGCAAATCAAAACTACAATGAGGTATCACCCCACACCAGTTAGAATGGGCATCATCAGAAAATCTACAAACAACAAATGCTGGAGAGGGTGTGGAGAAAAGGGAACCCTGTTGCACTGTTGGTGGGAATGTAAATTGATACAGCCACTATGGAGAACAGTATGGAGGGTCGTTAAAAAGCTAAAAATAGAATTACCATATGACCCAGCAATCCCACTACTGGGCATGTACCCAGAGAAAACCATAATTCAAAAAGACACATGCACCCCAATGCTCACTGCAGCACTATTTACAATAGCCAGGTCGTGGAAGCAACCTAAGTGTTCATCTACAGACGAATGGATAAAGAAGATGTGGTACATATACACAGTGGAATATTAGCCATAAAAAGGAACGAAACTGGGTCATTTGTAGAGACGTGGATGGACCTAGAGACTGTCATACAGAGTGAAGTAAGTCAGAAAGAGAAAAACAAATATCATCTATTAACGCATATATGTGGAATCTAGAAAAATGGTACAGATGAACTGGTGTGCAAGACACAGATGTAGAGAACAAACACATGGACAACCAAGGGGGGAAAGGGGGGGGTAGTGGTGGTGGTGGTGATGGGATGAACTGGGAGATTGGGATTGACATATATACACTAATATATATAAAATAGATAACTAATAAGAATCTGCTGTATAAAAAATAAAATAAAATTCAAAATTTGGAAAAAATAAATAAATAAAATCAACAAGTCAAGCATACCAATACCAAAAAAGGGAAAGAACATAAAAGATAATTCATGAATGGCAAAAATATCAAGAAGCATGTTAAAATATTCAACCTAATAACGAAGGAACTTCAAATAATAACATGCTTTCCTCCCTCCATTTAGTTGGTAGAAATTAAAAATCTATATATATATCCTTACCCAGCAGTGAAAAGATCGTTTTTGCATTTTGTGCATGGAGGGTAAAGGAATACAACCATTTTGGGAGACAATATGGCAGTATAAAGAACACGAAAAATGTTGTTTAATCTTGATGAAATCATCAGAGATATCCACAAAAATACAAAATACTTGTACAACATGGAGCTACTTACAGTAGCAAAAAACAGAATAACTAGGGGCTTCCCTGGTGGCGCAGTGGTTGAGAGTCTGCCTGCCGATGCAGGGGACACGGGTTCATGCCCCGGTCCGGGAAGATCCCACGTGCCGTGGAGCGGCTGGGCCCGTGAGCCATGGCTGCTGAGCCTGCGCGTCTGGAGCCTGTGCTCCGCAACGGGAGAGGCCACAACAGTGAGAGGCCCGCGTACCGCAACAACAACAACAACAACAAAAAGAATGAAATACTTTGCAGTAAATTTAACCAAGGAGGCAAAAGACCTATTCACTGAACACTACATAACACTGCTGAAAGAAATTAAAGACACAGATAAATGGAAAGACATCCTATGGTCATGGATTGGAAGACAATATTGTTAAAACAACCATAGTACCAAAAGCAATCTACAAATTCAATGCAATCACCATCAAAATTTCAATATACACCCACGTACACTGCAGCATTACTCACTACAGCCAAGAGACAGAAGCAGCCCAAATGTCCATAGACAGATAAATGGACATACCACATAAAGAAAATGTGGTAAATACATGCAATGGACTATTATTCAGCCATAAAAAGAAGGAAATCCTGACACATGCAACAAGATGGATGAACTTTGAAGACATTATGCTGAGTGAAATAAGCCAGTCACAAAGGGACAAATACTGTATGATTCCACTTATATGAGATATCTAGAGTAGACAATACAATGGTGGTTGCCAGGCAGTGGGGGCAAAGGGCAAATGGGGCGTTGTTCAATGAGTACAGAGTTTCAGTCCTGCAAGATGAAAAAGTCCTAGAGATCTGTTACACAACAATGTGAATACAGTTAATACTACTGTTCATATAAAAATGGTTAAGATGGTAAATCTTAGGTTTTTTATCACAATTTTTAAAAAACAATATCTATGACCAAAACAAAGTTAAGAATCATTCTTCTACAAGATATCAGTACAGTTATACAAAAAATTCACTAATTTTTGCTTTCAATAAATCAAGCATTATACAGATTAAAATTCATATTTAAATAGTTGCACGATCTCACCTGTAACTCCTGTGATTTACGAGCTTGCTCCTGCTTGATACTGTTAATCATACTTTCTTTTACCTCATCCAATATGGAGTATAAACTATCAAATTCTTCATCTAACTCTGAAAGTATGTTAGAAGAATTTTCCTGTTTAATAAACAAAGATTTTACTTAAGAGCCGTCAAACATTAAAAAACTAAAAGATATAGTACTTACCAAAGAATAGATTCATATTATGAATCTAATATCAGCCTCATATCATAAAATAATTAAAATTCTAATATTTGACATACACCTTTAAAAACAGATAAATCCAAGAAGCTGGCTGCTAATGCTGATAGTTCTACTTCAGCAATGCTATGAGTTAAGTAGCCTTTTATGAACTAGCCCATACTCTCCTCACCTTTTATAAGACTGTTTCCACAGGACAATGTGAAAGTTTGTTTTAAGGTTGTCAACTTTGTCCAGACCTTCAGGCTCTAAGGCAGACCCTAAGCCAGTGGTTCTCAACTTTTGGTGTGTATCAGAATCATCAGTGAAGCAGATTTTAATAAAATATTCCAGAGATTTTGATTCTGTAACTCTGAGAAATAGTCTGGGCATTATAGGGATGGGGCTGATTTTGCACAAATTTTTAAATCTTTCA
Source organism: Tursiops truncatus (assembly GCF_011762595.2). Lineage (NCBI taxonomy): Eukaryota > Metazoa > Chordata > Mammalia > Artiodactyla > Delphinidae > Tursiops > Tursiops truncatus. The sequence goes on along the minus strand of NC_047039.1, from coordinate 88,233,012 downwards.
GGTTGCCTAAAACACTGCATTTACATAAGATAAGCAGAATTAAAACACTAAGCAATTCCTTACTGGGTCCTAAGAGATTTATCAAACACTGAATTTCGGTGCTAGAAGGAACCTCAGAAATCATCTACTGACTAGAATCTGTAGTCAAACTTCTAAATTTTATAAACTAAAATCTGTTTATAAAGTCTGTTGACCTCCAAGAGTTCCTCACTGCCTCATTAAGCAAGATGATGCTATTTCAACAAGAAATAACAAAATATCTGTGAAATCCCTAGATAAGTGATATTCACACTTGCAACAATTATGAGATAGAAGAAATCATCTTAAGGCATTTTTCAACATAGATGAATCATTCAACTAAGAGAAGCAAAATTGGCACTGGTTTACAAAACTAATACACAAAATCTACTGTAATATTACAATCCAAACTTTTGCTTAAAATGTTTATAAAAACCAGACATCATCTCACTGGAGTCTTGCCAAAAGTGGTGTTAATCATTTTACTAGTTTCTTTACAGTAGTAAGAACATGACGTGGAGGAAGAAATGTGCAGTCTGGAAGGCAGAAGCCCTAAGTCAAATTCCACATTAACAACTCAGTAACAGTGCGACCTTGGACAAGCCACTTGAATTCCTGGACCTCAATTTTTTCATCTGTAAAAAGGAATTGGACTGCTCTTTCCCCTCAATAACCAACCGGCACATTCTTATGGTCTCTCGTCCACTACAGCTTATGCTCCCATCTTCAGTGACGAGGGTGTAGTTCAATTCCCCCTCTATTTTCTTTATGGATGCTAAGGTAATGTCCTAATAATCTGTCAATCAGAAAAACAGTGTGAGCTAGCTCTATCTAAAGGTACCCTTTTACAGATTTCAAATGTGATGATTCTCTTGTCCATAGACCAAGAGTTTTAGAACCATTAGCTTTGCTTATTTAAAGAAACTGGATTAGTGGATTCACCAAATTTTCCAATAAAATAGTTTGAGAAAGACAGTTAAACTGGTGAAGATTATAATTAACTAACTTCAATTGCAGCAAATTCAGAAGTAAAGAAAATACAAGACCATAAGGTTTAACAGGCCAGGCAATTACCTAGGCTGAACCAAACAAAAATCACAGGAAAGGATTCACTGTCTACAAGTATCCTGGAAATCGTTTATGTTTATTTCACAAAGAAATGACCCTTAAATTAATTAAAGCACATTCATGGGAAAGCATCACCAGCTTATCTTAAGGTCTCTTCCACAATCAACATTTGATTATTTACAGTATGGATTATCCACCTATACCTGGGACCATTTCCTTAAGTATTCCCCTCTCTCCTCAATGGGCACTTTACCTTTTACTTTTATATCTTAATTTCATCTAGTTCTGCAAGTGGACCTCTCACCATCTACATTTTCCTTCTACTATTTACAGTAAAAGAAATGTTTAGCTTCCCAGTACTTTTGGAAAGGTACAATTTGCTCTTAATTGGAATTAGAAAAGACAAACATGAAACGGAAAGGAAGAAAAGGGAGCATTATAATATTCCTAGCAATATTCCAGAGTTTTCTTTTTCCCTTACTATTTGATCTTTCCATGGAGAATGTGGGAATAGCAAATAAAGCATTTTTATTTATCTGCCATTTAAAAACCCTGCTCTCACCTCCATCAGTTTATAATCTATAGTTGACAGTGTATATTTATACTTCTGATTTGACCCAACAATCATTAATTGTGACATATTCACACAATTTTTTTTTAAAACAGATTCATACCTGAACTCCTTTTAGTGTTTGATTTAGTGTATCAATAAAGTTCTGAATTTCATCATTTTTATTTGCCAGAGTTGAAATGATCCTTTGTAGAGCTTCCTAGGATAAAAAAAATTTTTTTAACACTATGATATTTTATTAAAAGAGAACTATAAACTTTATAACAACAACTCTCTAAACAAACTCTGTAAGAGTATATTACATAATAAACAAGAGCAACGTAAAACTGTTCATTGTTCAAACCTCTTATTCCTAGTGTACAACTTAATTACCACCATATCTTTCACACTGAAGGTGATCAATATTATTTAACATAAAGACTGTTACTTTAGGTCATAAGGCCATGGCAAACGAACAGAACCAAATCCTTAAACGTTGCAAAAATAAATGGAAACTTCTAATCAACATCAGGAAATGAGGAATAAAAGCAGAGACACTGAAATTTGACATTTATTTATAAAATTTGACATTTATTTATAAAATTTGACATTTATTTATAAAAATTAAAAACATATTTTAGAAATACGAAAGTAGATAATAAATTTGCAGTTAAAATTACAACATTCATTGCAATATTTACAGATGCTATAGAACCATAATAAATAAGGTAATTTTAGTAGCAAATACCTCAGACTTTTTGATAATGCTTCCTATTTAAATAAAACACTTGATTATTTAACTTTCTCATACTCTCTACTTCAGTGTTGTCCAATAAAATTTCCTGCTATAACGGAAATATCCTACATATGTGCTGTTCTATATGGTAGTAACTAGCCACATGAAGCTAATGAGCTCTTGAAATGTGGATAGAGCAACTGAGGAACTAAATTTATTTTAACTTGAATTAATTTCACTTTATATTACACATGTGACAAGTGCTGTCATATTGTACATCACAGGTCTAGTTGTTTAATAACTCTTCATGGGCAGTAAAAGCAAAATCCAAACAAGGTACTTGTATTCTCAGTAAAAATCAAAAGCAAGTACTTTCACTTTATAATTTTTCCCAGAAGTACAAGCCTTATTTCCGTAAGCACCTACAAACATAAATATTTTAGTAATTTCCTATAAGATTTTGTGTAATAAAGGTTCTCCTCAAAATATTATCAAAAACTGATAAAAGGCTAAATATAGGGCTTCCCTGGTGGCGCAGTGGTTGAGAGTCCGCCTGCGAATGCAGGGGACGCGGGTTTGCGCCCTGGTCCGGGAAGATCCCACATGCCGCGGAGCGGCTGGGCCCGTGAGCCATGGCCACTGGGCCTGCGCGTCCGGAGCCTGTGCTCCGCAACGGGAGAGGCCACAAAAGTGAGAGGCCCACGTACCGCAAAGAAAAAAAAGGCTAAATATAAAGAGCTCAGGAAATAATCTGATAAAGGGATGACATTTCATATAAATGCTCATAAAGCATTATAGTAAAAAAATTAAAATAATTACAGCTCTCATTTCATTCTCCCAACAATCCCTGGAGATAAGTAGGTATTATCATCCCTGGGCCAGACTAAGGCTCTCTGCTTCACTTACCAATACTGTTTCTTCCCATCCTCACCACTGTTGTTATTTTAGTATAATAACACAATGAAGTTATGCTATGAAAGAGTTAGCTGTTTATCCTCTTGGTGTTCCCTCCAGAAACAGGTACATGGAGATTTGAATACAAAGACAACGCAGAATGCAGCCAGTACCTGGGGGAGGGGTGGGCACAGCTGGAGGGACGAGAGTGGTAGTACAGAGATGTAGAAAAGGAGGGTAGAAGACTTAAGAGTCTTTCGAGTATTCATCCAAGACAGACTCTCTATATACTTTAAAAAACACAATGGAACAGTAAAAATGGTTCTGCCAGTCCTCGGCCTGTGTACAGTAAGCTTCAATTAAGATTGGGCTTTTCAGGTTAATAGACTGACTCTCTGCATCCTCTTCTAACCCTCCCAATGGTAGGGTTACATCCATATTATATAGGTGAGAAAACGGAGATTCAATCAGTTGCCCAAAGTGACACTGCTTGTAAAGTAATGATTATGCTCAGTCTATCTCGAAAGCCCATGCTCTTTACCACTTTAGAATACTGCCTCTAAACCTAACCAATTTGCCCATTATATGAAACACCCATACAATAAATTACATATTGTTTTAATATTTTGGTTTGCTAAGACTCTTCAATGACATATAAAATCACTGGAATTTTCTTGGAGAATCACAGCTTGAGCTTAAGCTTTGTCCACTGAAATTAGTGAAATTCTGGTAAAGGAACTTGATTGTAACATTTTAACTTCTATCCACATACAACTATTATAATTCAAGCATCTGGGACTTCCCTCGTGGTCCAGTGGCTAAGTAAGATTCTGCACTCCCAATGCAGGGGATCAGGATTCGATCCCTGGTCAGGGAACTAGATCCCACATGCCACAACTAAAAGATCCCACATGCCACAACTAAAAGATCCTGTGTGCCGCAACTAAGACCCAGAGCAGCCAAATAAATAAATAAATGTTTAAAAAAAAGAAAGGAGTATCATTTTAAAAAAATAATTCAAGAATCTGACATAATATAAACACATATAGAAATTCTGGTATTCCAAGAAAAAAGTTTTGAAAGCAGGACTACATAAGCTGAGTTCTGAAACTTTACCCTAGCCTGTGTATGTGACATGAGGTTTAAGTTTTCTCTAGGTGGTAAGACCCAGGGAAGAGATCTATACAGGGATACTGTGTTCCCAATATAGGAGGTATGCAAGGGGAGGCAAGTCCAGTAGAGCTTTTTTTTTAAGTATTTTCTAAATATGGCAAGCAACATACCAGGGCAGGATAAGAAACTCTGAGAAAGAGGCAAAAAAGAACTAAAAGATACCATAATGCACGGAGTTTTCTACCCTACTCTACCCCTCCAGGGCCTCCAAATTTAATCACTAGCTTTTATAATGGAGACACAAGTAATTGATAAAGAAGCTGAGGAGGAAGTACAAAGAAAGTGATGTAAGCTGTGTACAGCACCTATTCTCTGAGCTCCAGACCATTTTAATCCAACTGCTTACTTGAAATCTCCACTCGGATGTCTCAAAAGCACTTCAAAACTCAACATGTCATAATGTCCTCCACTAAACCTGAGCCCTCCTCTAGCGTTCTGTCTCTGCCAATGGCACTACCAGCTGTAAAACCAGAAATCTAGCAACTCAAAATCAAAAACAGAAAAAAAAAAATTAAAAAATCAGCAGAGGACCTGAACAGACATTTTTCCAAAGACGACATACAGATGGCCAACAGACACATGAAAAGATGCTCAACATCACTAATCATCAGGGAAATGCAAATCAAAACCACAATGAAATATTACCTCACACCTGTCAGAATGGCTATTATCAAAAAGACAACAAATAACAAGCTCTTGAGAGGATGCAGAGAAAAAGCAACCCTTGTACACTGTTGGTAGGAAGGTAAATTGGTACAGCCACTACGGAAAACAGTAGGGAGTTTCCTTAAAAATGAAAATAGAACTACCATACCATCCAGCAATTCTATTTCTGGGTATTTATCTGAAAACAAAAATACTAATCTGAAAATACTAATTCAAAAAGATAAATGCACTCCTATGTTCACTGCAGCATTATTCACAATAGCCAAAATGAGAAAGCAACCTAAGTGCCCATTGATAGATGAATGGATAGTGAAGATGAGAGCTATATACACTGGAATATTACTCAGCCATAAAAAAGAATGAAATCTTGCCATTTGCAACAACATGGATAGACCTAGAGGGTATTATGTTAAGTGAAGTATGTCAGACAGTGAAAGATAAATACCATATAATTTCACTTATACGTGGAATCTAAAACACAAAACAAATGAACAAACATATTAAAACAGAAAGAGTCATAGTTACAGAGAACAAACAGGTGGTTGCCAGAGGGGAGAGGGGGAGGGGGATGGGTGAGGTAGGTGAGGGAGATTAAAAGGTAAAAACTTCCAGTTACAAAATAAATGAGTCTCAGAGATAAAATGTGCAGTGTGGTAAAAATAGTCAATAATAATGTAATATCATTGTATGGTGACAGATAGTAATTAGATTTATTGGGGTGATCATTTGTAATGCACAGCAATATTAAATCACTATGTTGTGTGATTAGCATAGTTAATTCTTACAGGAATTAACACAGTAGGTCAATTATACTTCAAAAACAAACTCACAGAAAAAGAGATCAGATTTGTGGTTACCAGAGGCAGAGGGTGGCGGGACTCAGAAGTAGATGAAGGTAGTCGAAAGATACAAGTACTAGGGGTATAATGCACAACATGATAAATATAATTAACACTGCTATATGTTATATATAATTAACGCTGTTGCCTAGTATATATGAAAGTTGTTGAGAGTAAATCCTGAGTTCTCGTCAAAGAAAAAATACTTTTCTCTTTTTCTTTTATTTTTTATCTACATGAAATGATGGATGTTCACTAATCTTACTGTGATAATCATTTCATGATGTATGTAAGTCAAATCATTATACTGTACACCTTAAACTTATATAGTGATATATGTCAATAAAACTGGAAGGAAAAAAACCCCAGAAACCTAGGCCACCATCATTACATCCTTTCCTTTCATTTGTATTCTACACGCAGTCACCAATTCTGTAGATTTTACCTCCTAAATAACTCTGTAATCACTATTACCACAAGTCAGTATCATATCTCAACTTATACTCTTGCAAAACGTAACAGGCCTCTGATCCATTCTTTCTCCCCAGTAATCAGCTCTCTATATTGCAGCTAGAGTAATATGTTAGCATCACTCTTCCTGCTTAATTGTCTTGCCACAAGGCCTTGGATAAAACTGAAAATCTTTTAACATGAGCTGTTAACATGACCTTAAACATGACATTACATAATCTGTAAGACCCTGCATGATCTTCCTTCCCCCTGCCTACCTCACCTGTTTCAACTCACACCAGACTTCTCTCTTGCTGTATTCCAGCTGCAGTAGCCTGCTGTGAGTTTCTCTAATATGCTTTGCTTCCCACCTGGGAACCCTCACATTTATCAATTCTTCCTGTTCTAAAACATATGCACAATTTTTTGTTAAAACAAGTTCCAAAAACTTGTTTTTGGAATGAGCCCATTCTATATATCTAAGTATACACACACACGCGCGCGCGCGCACACATGCACACTTGCTTCATTTCTTTTATTATCAAAGCCTGACGGTGAAGAAGGGCAAAGACAACTTTGAACTGGGACTCTATCAACCTGAAAGAATGCCTACCAGGGTCTCTCAGACTTCATCTCAGATCTCAAGTCTCTCATTACCCTCCAAATACTGATGGATAAAGTGACAGATAAACATAGATGGATAAAGGCAATATAAATCATCTGAAGTTTATCTAGATAATATAACTGATTTTGCAAGACTTCAGGTGGCCATGACTAAAAGCTTTAGGTGATACAGGTCTGAAGATATGCTTTGACAAATACGAATTCTGCTGGATCACAGTAAAATATGTAGAATGTATGTCTCCAGAGGCAGTATGCATAGGCAATCTCAGCCATTGTCCTTTGGTCATGCACCTCAGTCACCAGGAGCTCAAGAAAACCTACACTATCAAAATTAAGCCTCTCAATTACTTGACCATGGAATTCGTCTAAGGTAACTGCTATGTTAACAAAGGGGAGGGGGGCGGGAATGACACGCCCCAGCCAAGCACAACTGCAGTCATTCCTATGGAATGGTTCAAAGTAATCTGGGATGTACAAGGCATGAGGTACCCTCTTCAAAGAAGCATAGCTTAAAGTTATGCTTATAGTCCCTATAAATCATAAGAAGTAAAAGCACAATCAATTGACTCTAAGCAAAATAATAATAACTAACACTTTTATACTCTTAAGGGCCAAGCACTATCTTAAGCTCTTTACATACATTAATTTGTTTAATCCTCTCAAGAATCCTATGAAGTAGGATACTTGGTTATCTCCGTTTTCCAATTTGGAAGCTGAGGTATAAAGAGGTTAAGTAACTTGCCCGGGACCTCAGAGTTAGTATGTGGCAGAACCAGAATTCAAATTAAGACAGTCTGACTCCTGAGTCTATGCTCTTAACAATTAGCACTGTACTACCTGAAAACAAAGATCAGAGGTCCATGAAAAGAAAGTCAGAACATCTAAGAGCATCAAAAGGACTTAAGATTTTCTTTAAGACTGGAAAAAACTAGGAATGAGCAACAGGCTGTAACATGTACCACCCTGCCAAACACAAGGGCAACAGTAACAGCTCTTCTTACCGCAGGCATATGATCATTAACTCTGAGAACATAATGACGGTCACCATCTGAAATGGCATGGTTCTACTGGTTTTAGCTTAATATATGTGAATATGACAAATTCAAATGTGAGTCTTAATTCTGCATTCAACAAAAAACTCTGCCAACTGGGCTACTTAACTGGAAACTATCCAGTGCAATAAGTGCCTGAAGTTATGATGCAGAAACTTCCTGTTCTTAGAACCAGTGGCAAAAAACCATTATACCCGTGTTTATATGCTACTCTGAATCCGAAGGCATCAATAACCAAGTGGCCATAATTAGACACTGTGATATATGGGTTTCCCACCAGCGTCTACTCAGACAAGGAGAAAATTTCTGATTCAAATTCTACATTAGTATTCCAGACAGTTGAGATACACGAATCTAGAACCACTGCAAATATCACTAATCAATCTACAATTTAAAGGGGCCAAACTATGACTATAGTCATTTCAGTTAGTATTCATTAAGCACTTTCTATGTGCCAGGCACTATACTAAGCTTCTAACATGGACTATCTTTTTAATTATCACAATAGACAGCAATATGTCTTTGTATTTTATGGTTGAAGAAAGAGAGGTTAAAGAAGTTATGAAACATCCTTTGATCACACAGCTGTCAAACGGCAGTCACAATTCAAATCCAGGAAGCTGCCTCCAGAGTCTGTGCTCTTACACCACTCTAGGCTGCATACACTGCAGAGGACTGTACAAAACAGTCATAGGGTTCCTGCAACCAGAGAAAAGGGATCAGTGAAAAATCCTAATGCCACCAGGAATTATGCCACTTGTATCACTCCACACCAAAGACCTCTCCTTTGAATCAGGTAATGAGTAGAAATCCAGAATGCTCTATCCAGCTGGTAAGTTAGACAACCAGAATCTTACCAGCTGACCATAGTTATGGCAACACATAACAAGAGTATTGTGCTCAAAAGTGATGCAACGAGCTAGAAAAGGAGAATTATATATTGTTGAGGAATTCAGGAATCTGATACTCATAAATAGTTAACTGGTAGAAAGCTACGTCCTCTGTAACAGTGAAACAGCTGGGATTACTACCTCTGTACACAGATGCAACTGAGGTGATCTACAGAAAAAAAATCTAGTAAAAGACCTGGTAGGGAATACTGTCTTTTCACCCTGAGCCCAGTTGCAGATATCAGGGCAGAAGAAGAGGTTCTTTCCCAACTAGGATTTGAGGAAATACAGTGTATCAGAGGCTGAGGAAGCCTCATCCATTTCTGCAGCCTCTGAACTGTCTGTTCCATCCAATGAAGTCTAAGAGGCTCACATTCGGCCATGGAAACCAGAGGACTCATCATCTAATTAAGGGAGGTGGAATGGAAGTAGAGATGGGGGTACTCTCAGGTACCACTAGTAGCAGTATAAACTGACAAAACCTTTCTGAAGGGCGACTTGGCAATACACATCAAAAGATATTTAAAAGCATATACACAATGACTCAGTAATTCCATTTCTACTAATTTATTCTAAGTAAATAATTAAAGAGTATAAGCCGAGACTTGACGACAAAGATTTCATCTTACTATTATTTATAATATTAAAAGGTTAGGACCAACATAAAAGTATGAGAAAAGGATACTAACTAAAAATCAAGTAGGGCTTCCCTGGTGGCGCAGTGGTTAAGAATCCTCCTGCCAATGCAGGGGACACAGCTTCAACCCCTGGTCCAGGAAGATCCCACATGCCGTGGAGCAACTAAGCCTGTGCACCACAACTACTGAGCCTGCGCTCTAGAGCCTGTGAGCCACAACTACTAAGGCCCACGTGCCACAACTACTGAAGCCCGTGTGCCTAGAGCCTGTGCTCTGCAACAAGAGAAGCCACCGCAGTGAGAAGCCCGCACACTGCAACAAAGAGTAGCCCCCACTCACCACAACTAGAGAAAGCGCGCGTGAAGCAACAAAGACCCAACGCAGCCAAAAAAAATTAAAATTTTTTTAAAAAATCACGTAATATATATCCATATTAAAGAATTCTGCTAAATCATTAGAAGTGTTGTAGAATGATATTAACATGGAAAAAGATATCCTTACATATTAAGTGAGAGGCAAATATAAATCACTATACATAGTGTGATACCATAGTTTTTTTAAGTTTCTATATGCATTAAAAAAGACTGGAATGTAATATATACAAATGTTAAAAGAAGTTACCTCTGGGTGGCAGGATTATGGGTGATTTTTATTTTATTTTCATTTATCTATATTTCCTAATTTCCTACAATAAACTTGTGTTACTTATATTTATAATGCAACAGGAGTGCACAGGCTGGCTGTGCTAACACTATTATAAATTAGTTCAAAATATAATTAGCTATCATCAGCAAATATCAATAACTGAGACCATATTAATCAGAACCTTGTGGCCGGGAAGCAGTGCCAACTGAGGATATAAAACATAGAAAAAGAAAGCTGTAGAAAAAATCCACTAACTTCAAAGTATTGTCCACCCTACACTGGAGTGGAATATCTATCACTATGGCATTCAATATGTGTTTGCTGCATGAATAATCCTGCTTACATTCAGCCAGGCACTGCAAAGAACCATTGTCCTTAAAAAAATTTTTTTAAGTTAGGTCTGTTTCACTATATTTCTAGTTTTTTTTTAAACTGTCAAGTTCAATAAAAATGAAGGCGTCTGTATTTAAACACAGTGATACAAGTATGTCCGCATGGTCCTTTGAAGAGGGTACCTCGTACCTTGTACATCCCAAATTACTCTGATCCGCTCCACGGGAATGACTGCAGTTGTGCTTGGCTGGGGTGTATAAAAACCCCAGTTATACTTTCCTGGTCACACCTCTATTTTAGAAAGCAAAGACCTTCCCTCAAAAAAGAAAGAGAGCTGGAGAGAAGGGAGATACATGTACTACAGAAAAATGATTTGTAGCAGCAAGGGAGACCAAATTCCAGAGTTTTATCTAAATCATGTTCTATACTTTCTATCAACGATTTTTACTAGACTAAACTAGTTTCTTAATAACAACAACAACAAAAAAACTACTTTATAGGGGTTTATATCTTACGTTTTATCTTAAGATCTAAGACATATCTGAAGATAAAGATATATCTTAAGTTTATATTTTAAGATATATCCTAAGTTTATGTCTTAAGTTAATATCTTAAGTTTTAATGACATTAATCATGCCATCATTTAAAGGCAAAGGAGCAAGGCAGGAAGGGTGGTAATGAAAGAAGCTTGAGCTGGGAAGAAAGACCTGGTATGAATCCAGACTACCACTTGCTAGCTGTGTGACTCTGAACAAGTTATTCAACCTCTCTCAATTCCATCTTCCATATCTTTACAACAGGAATAACAGCTGTTGTGAGAATTTAAAGCAGTCTAATACAATACTGGATACAGAACAATAGTCAAATTTCATTTCTCTTTCCTTTCCTCAGGACTGAGAAAAAGGCATAATTTTGGAACATGAGAGACGGTTGGTTATCTGGATATGGTGGAGGCCTCCGAACTGTTAGGGTACAACAAGAAGGCAAAGGATAGCAAATACCAGGGCAGAGGAAGAAACTGGGATGAGGAAGCCAAGTCTAGACATGCTACTGGTTGCAGGTCGTGTTGTGCTTTAAAACTCTCCCTACTCAGTTCAATCTCCTCAGTCTAGGTTTGTTCAGTCTTGCACATCAAGCCTTGCCTGACTGTCACTATTCCTCTCTAAGCAGAAAGTAGAATATGTGGGGGGAAAGGGAGGAAAAGCAAACAACTGACAATGTATGCTCTTGATGACATCTTCCCTCAGGGATCCCTTCCCCTTTCCTCTCCACCTTTATTATCCCTACAGCACAAACCCTTCCTAGAAACAGCAACCCCTATGAATATGAATGATCTCCTGCACAAGAATTTAACTGAAACTATCAAATTCTAAGCACCAAGATTCTAGAAAGGTGCAAATGTCTTATTTGTTTCAATGGTTTCTTTGAACATACACATTTTATCAGGTAAAGAAACCTTTGGGATTTTATCTTAAAACCACTTAAGGACATAATCAAAAGGTTTGAGTATCAAATAAAGCCACCTATCCATAACACATCCTGTTCACAAGTGTCCCAGAAACTCGATATAAACAAAATCCCTCTGTTTATTTCTAGAAGATAATACTGTGGTTTTCTGTATCCAACAGTACACCTTACATACCCAAGGTAATTATGTTTTCTTCCTCTACTCAAACAGAGCATCTGTTGCTAACACAAGTCCAAGTTATTTTCACAGACAAAAAAGCAGCGGGTCAAGCTAATCCATTTGCTGACTAGCCACCATCAAGCTTCTGTAAGACTGTCCAGTTAACTTAACCTCTATTGTCAGATTGCATGAGTCAGAACTTCCAATCCTCTTTCAATTAGGATTTAACAACTCTTCTTTGGCACCATCATTTGAAACACTTATTACAGACATAAACACAGAAAACATGCTTTAAACTTCAGGACAAAGGTAAGAAATGGTTAGACTGGATTAGAAAAATAGTTATACAAATTATCAACAAAGGGATAAAGTTACTTTGAAGTTGAGATTATGAGATTACTAATAGCTAACGATAGTACTTATGTGTGCTAGGCACCAAGTGATTTTTAAAAATTAACACGATCTTCATAACCCTTTGAGGTAAGGAGACTTTAAAGATGAGGAAATGGAGACTGCAAACTGCCCAACCTCATTCAGTTCATAAATAGAAGGACTGGAGACGACTCTGAAGCCATCCTCTTAATAATTTAAAGCCTAAATCCCAAATACCTTACAAATGGATATATATTCAAGCCACTCTCACCCTCTGCCACTTGCAGTAACTATGTTTCCTTATGCTGACTAAGGTATCATCCCTGCTATTATTTTCGTTGTAACATTCTATAATAGAAAAGAAAAATCATGCCAGGGGTGTACTACTACTGTTTTATTTCAAGAGAAATACATAACCAGCTCAGTTCATTATTAGTTGAGGTATATAATTGAATCTGCAGTAATTCATGAGAAAAGAATGCTCAAATTCAGAGCACTGAATTGGTTATAAGCATCAACACATGATGCTTATTTTAAGCTACAAAACAAAGCGTTTTTTATTAGAAATATTATTTAATACTATCAATGAAATTCAACATATTTTCTAATATTGAGAAGTTGATTCTCTAACTTATCTAAGATACATTAGTACCAGTAAGAAAGAACAGCTAATTCTTCTCTACCTCTGGTAAAACTGTACACAGTACGTGTAGGTACTCAAATACAACATTTGGAATGAAACCAAGTTCAGATCTTAGCCTTATGCATGGCTAGTGGTATGACCTTGCAGGACTCACTCCAACTCGAGTCCTCATTAAAATGAGAGACAATGCATGCCCTGGCAAAATAAGAGGAGCCACATTAAAATACTTTTTAAAATTATGTTTTACAGCACACAGAGTATTTTAGTACTTATTCTTTGTAAACTTTAAAGCACTGTACTTTAAAGTACATAATTCATACTTAATTATATTACCTGCTTTTTACAGTAACTGTAAAATATTCTCATTTCCACTGTATAAATGAGGAAATTGATTAATCACAGTTAAGTGATTTGCTCCATATCACAAAGCTACATATAGCAGCATGGAACCCGAGTCTCTGGACTCCAAGTCTTTGCCCTTCCGTTTGCTCTGAACTAATGTCCACTCAGATATCACATGACTTTTATTTAAAAAGTTAAATAAGCTTTGAAATGTTTTACAAATTCAAAACACACAAAATGTAATTTTTAAAAAATGTCTTACTAATAGTCATGAAAATTAAAAAATTGAATATACCTGAGTTTCAAGATGCACACATACAATGAAATCATATGACTTTTGTTAAATACTGTAATAGTTAACGCTAAACACATCACTACACTATTCTCTCATGCCCCCAGTGCTCAAGGAAGTGAATCCAGGCAAAATTATAGAAAACAAGGTTCTAACGTTTTTTCCAGTACTTTCTATCTAATAATAGAAAAGAATGGCCTCTTGGACATGCCCTTGTTTTTCCCTGCTACATTATTAGTAACACTGTGTTCCTTCTTATTATACTGCACTATATTTCAATTACTATAATCTAACAAAGAGAGCACCGTGGTTGATTTTTATATAGGGATTATAACTAAATATTAATAACACTTCTAATTGTATTCAAACGTTGGCTATGTTCTCTAAATATATATATATATTGGTTAATAAAAACGGCTAGTTCTGTATACCCTTTCTTTAACTTGTTCAGAAAGTATAAAACATGCCAAAACAACCATTAAGGTAACTGACCAGCAGCACTGAACTGGTCAGAGGGTGGGACCGCTGCTCTGACAACTGTCAGTCTTTTCTCTCAATTCAACCAACACTAAACACCAAGACGTGCTAGTGAACTAGTCCCGAGGAGGGCTGGGGCGGTGGACAAGGCTGGGCGGGGGGCGGTACTAAGGAGATCTGGTTCCCGACCTAAAGAGGCACAGATTTTGCCAAGATAGAAGACTGGGTCGAGGAGAGGGGCCAGCTTCGGCGTCAGCCGGTAGACCCCCATGTGCCTTGACTTCCTCTTCTGCTAAGGATGGATAAACCCTCACTAGCTCACCGTGAGGCTGCGAGAATCAAAGAGGGCCCAGACCGTTGCAAAAACTGATGAAAACCTGGGGGCGGCTCCCGCTATCCCCTCAGGAGCCAGGGACCAGGACCCAGGACCAAGTACAGGGCAGAAGCTGTCCAGGGTCACGGGGCGCGGTCCCCGCAGCCCGGCGGGCGCCGCTTTGCTCCTGGGAAAGAGCAAAGCGGCCTGGCGGCCTCGCCCTCCGCGGCCATAGCCCAGCCTCAGGCTGGCCTGGCCAGCCCCGCTCGCCCACCGCCCACCCGGCCGGGGAGCTCTGCCCAGCCTCGGCGGCCCAGCGCCCGCGCTTACTTTCTGAGAGTCCATGGCCAGGGGCTGTGTCCGCTAGACCCAAAACCACGTCGAAGAACCTTGCGAGGAGACGGAGGGAGGTCGGACACGCCAACACGGCTACCCGGGGCCGCTGCTCTGCTGAGCCACCGCCGCCTCTGCCTCAGCCTCAGACCTCACCGGCGCCGCCCGGCCGCGCCCCGTCCGCGCCCAGCCCCGCGCGCGCCGCAGTCGCGCCGCCGTTGCCAGGGTGAAAGGGCGGCCCGCGGAAGGGAGGGGCCGAGGAGCGCCTTGCGCACGCGCCCTGCTGCGAGAAGAGATGGGGAGGGGTGGAAGGGGGGTGCTGGTTATCCGGTGCAGCGACGGAGCGGCAGAGAGAGAGGAGTGCTCGCCCCTCGGTCCCGCCGGTCGTTTGAAGAAGCCTCGCCCTCCTTCCCCCATCCTTTTTCCTCCAGCGCGCGCGATTGCTGCTGGCTTTGGAATGGACCACTGGGCATCCAGCAGCCGGGTCCGTGGGGAGGGCAGGGGAAGGAAAGCTCCAGCCCTGGAGATAGATCAGCCTCTTCTCCATCCTGCAAGCATCTGAAGCACCTCCTTATGCTAGCCCTTGGAGAAGCAGCCAGGCTGACAGGCCCAGCGGTCCAGTGGGAAGGAAATGGCTGGGAGGGCGATGTAGTGGAAACATGGGGAAAGCCTGTAGGAACGAGACAGAAACTTGGGTAGACTGTGGAGTCTGGTAGACCTTTACTAGAGAGCCCCCTGGGAACCTTGCTCGCTGTGACTTTGAGCAACTACTCTCCCAGAGCCTGTTTCATCTTTGGTAAAATAAATAATTCTGACTTTGCAGAGCATTATGAAGATTAAATAACGTATTGGGGGCTTCCCTGGTGGCGTAGTGGTTGAGGGTCCGCCTGCCGATGCAGAGGACACGGGTTCGCGCCCCGGTCCGGGAAGATCCCACGTGCCGCGGAGCGGCTGGGCCCGTGACCCATGACCGCTTGGTCCTGCGCGTCCGGAGCCTGTGCTCCGCAATGGGAGAGGCCGCAACAGTGAGAGGCCCGCGTACCGCAAAAAATAAAAAATTAAAGAAAAAAATAACGTTTTGGAAGTGCCCAGTACATAGTTAATGCTCAGTAATTATAGTTATTGGTGGGAAGCTAGAACCTGCTCAGTCTGGACTGAGGGGACAATAGAGACTAGAAAGCCTGGGAAGGTACGATTCAAAATGTTCTTCCCCAAGTGGACAGGCCTCATCTTCCATTTCGATGACTGCAGAGGTTCAGAAAAGTTCAACTGGGCAATCACTCATTGTGAATGAACAAAAGGGAAAAATATATTGAGTACCTATCAGGTACCAATTCCACAGACTGAGAATCAGCAGTGACAAGGCATTTTACATACATATATATACATGTATGTATGTAAAATGCCTTATATGTATATAAAATGCCTCCTTACATTACATCTCTAATGTAAGGAGTTTAGACGTTTTACAGGGAAAAATTACATGGGATAAATGGAATCAGAGAATTGTGTGGGCTTCATGTTCGGTAGGAGAGTCAGGGAAGGCCTCTCTCGGGTCACTCCTGAGAGTGAGAGAATAACTATACAAACATCTGGAGAAAAGCATTCTAGACAGAAGAAACAGCAAATACAAAGGTCCTGAGAGGGCATGGTCTCTATGTTTAAGAAACAGCATTTATCCTACAAGGCTGTAATTATCTCTGTAGATGTGTCTCCCTGACTATACTTGTGGGTCGAAATTTCTTTTACCCATATCTGTATCGCCAGCACAGGGCCTGCCATCTAGTATGCATTCAGTAAATCCTTTTTAAACTGGACAGACATGTACAAGAAAGGGGTTGAAGGGAACAAAAGGAAAAACTAGTTCAGGCCGGGTGGGTTGTTTTTGAAGGCCAGGGTCCAGGGCCTATGTGCACAATTTTCCTCCTGCGTCTGAAAGTAGTGGCATGCAGTCTTGCAGAGAGATGCTCCTTTTCTTGGTATCAAGGGAAAGGAGCCTCCTCTCCAAGCTGCCCCAGTTCCATGAGGAGAGATGAGAGCAGCCAGGCACTCAGCGACTAGCCTGCCGCTGCAGCCACGCAGGCCATTCTCCGCAGTGCACGTGCACTGCAGCTGAGTCAGTTTCCCTTGAGGGAGAAATGCAGCCTCGGGACTGGAGAACATCAGAAGTCAAACCACCCTGCTGTGAGCTCCCCAGCCCTGCACCTGCCTGCCACTGCACGACCCAGTGAAGAAGAAACAGCATTTAGCACTGTCCCCAGTTCTCTTGCTGCAAGGACTTTACCTCACTACTGTCAGGGGGTAACTCCTGGGCACTCTGTGACTGATGGGCTTAACCCCCGAAGGAGGCAGAAAGAGGCTTTGGAGACAGTGAGTCAACAGCTGAAATGCGATCTCCAGATTCTGTCCCAGGCCACATCCCAGGAGCTCACTCCTGGCCCCTTGCCTCCCCGCTCCCCTAGTTCTTTCCCTGCAGCCCAGCCAAGAACCTGCAGCTTTTGACAAGAGTGCTACCCCATTTGACTTCTGCTCTCGCCAGATCTCTGTCTCCTCTGGCCAGTCTGGCTCCCTGCCCAGCTTCCCGGGCCTTCTGGTTTCCCTCATTCTCATCTGTAAACAGCTAGTGTCTTCTAGCTGTGACTTCTGTCTTCCCCGGCCCATACAGCAGGCACTCACCTAGCTGGGCACTAAGTCTGCTGCCTGACCCACTCCCACTGCTTCTGGCCTATGGGCAAGTCCTTTGCCTCTTCACAGCCAAGTCAGTTTAGAAATTTTCAAAAATAGCTTTTCTAATAAACCAAAGCCCTTGTTCTCAAATGTAATCCCCAGACCAGCTGAATCAGCAGCACCTGGTAACTTGTTAGTAGTACAAATTCTCAGGCTTCATCCCCAGACTTACTAAATCAGAATCTCCAGGGGGTGGGAGGGGGGTACAGTAATCAATGTTTTTCCAAGTCCTCCAGGTGATTCTGACGCACACTAAAATTTGGTCGCCATTGAACTGAGAGAAAGCAAATTGTTTTAAAAAAAAAAAAAGGGAAAAGGGAACTACAGAAGCACAGAAACAGATGACTTTTCAACACAGGTTTCTGATTCTGAGATAGCATATCTGGTCATAGATATTTATTTGAATGAGGTTCCTCGGCCTTCAGGACTGCCTTTCTGACTAAATCCCAATTTAGGATAGCCTCAGGCTTGGCACTGCTGATTTAAAGAGTCTGGCAAAATTGTCTCTTCCAGAACCAGGTTTCCTGTTCTCTCTTGCCAGGCATCGCCTGCAGCCCTGAGTTCCCTCATAAGTTCTGGGATCCCCCATCTCTTGGGAGAGAAAATTTCTTCCCTTAAGTTTCTTGCCAACAGTCTTTCCCTTTGGTATAGGGCCATCGCCCTGGAGTCAGCCATCTGAATTTTTTTCTTTCTTTTTTTTTTTTTTTTTGGTGGTACGCGGGCCTCTCACTGCTGTGGCCTCTCCCACTGCAGAGCACAGGCTCCGGACGCGCAGGCTCAGCGGCCATGGCTCACGGGCCCAGCCGCTCCACAGCATGCGGGATCCTCCCGGACTGGGTTACGAACCCGTGTCCCCTGCATCGGCAGGCGGCCTCCCAACCACTGCGCCACCAGGGAAGCCCCAGCCATCTGAATTTTAATCCTGCCACTGCTACTTACCAGCTGTGTAGCCTTCAGTGAGTCATTTAACCTCAATAAGCCTCAATTTCCTTATCTGTAACATAGCGATCATAGTGGTAGTAATTCCCAGTTAGGGTTGTTGTGAGGATTAAAGGAGATTATGTATGCAAAATGCCTGATTTAGACACATTTAACAAATGGTAGCGGTTACTGTTATTACTGCCTTGTACATCATATCCTTCTGTGCCACCATGGCATGGCTTTCTGCTCCTTGATCTCTGAGGTCTTAGAAGTCCTATTCTCACCCCTAACCAGTTTTCACTGTCATACCTGGCTTTTCTGAAACATAATCACTGGCCAGATGCAGCTCTTTGTTGAAGCCAAATCTTCACCCATTGCTCCCTGTTAATATCTGGCCTGAGTCTTGGCATACACTACATAGCCTCGGAAAACCCTGAGCTTCTCTAAGCCTCAGTTTCTTCAGCTGTGAAATGGGCATCATAACAGTACCCCCTGTAAGGGTGGTTGAGTGGATTAAATGAGAGAATTCATATTAAGTGTTAAGCACAGTGTCTGGCATGTAATAAGCATTCAAAAAATATTATCTATTATCATCTCTTCCTAACCACAGAAATCTAACTCATTCTTTTTTTTCCTGCCCCCTTCTGACCAAAAATAAATTCACCCAAAATCCCTGGAACCCCTTGGAACTTGGAGTACTAATTTCTGATCCTATAAGTTCTCATAGGAGGGAAGGGATGGTTCTGGTCTGACGTGAGCTTGTGCTCTAACTCCATACTTGGAGAGCTCTAAGCAAAGCGGGAAGCAGTCAGTGGACACAAATCTGACAAAGGGCCTGGAAACCATGTGAGAAGAGACACAATTAAAGCACCTGTGAGTATTTAGCCTGGAGAGGAAAAACTCAGGGAGGACACAGTCATTTAGGCTTCAAATCTCTCTAGGGCTGTTGTGTGGAGGAGGAATCTCGCTTGTCCTCTAGCCTCCCCCAGATAAGAGTTAGACCTGATTTGGTGGAAGCTACAGGAAGATAGATTTCCACTCAACAAAAAGTCCAATTTTCTAAGAGAACCGTACCGAGCTGGGATGGATTTTTGTTTGGTTGGAAGGTCCCCATCAGTGGAGGTATCCAAACAGAGGGCTGGGCATTTCCTTGTCAGAGCTGTTTTAAGGGGATCAGGCACTGGAAAATAACTGGCAGAGATAACCTTTAACATCTTTCCAAACCCTGAGGTTCTCTCATTCTTCAAACTAGAGGCCAGTTACTATGTATTCCCTTTCTGACTCAGCTTTGCAATTGTACTCACCTTTGGAATGCACTCTGAATCTCTTCTCCCCACCCTCACTCTCATAAGATCCATCACAAGAGGTCCCACTTTTCCTGGGAGAGAGCATGAGAGGGGCAGTTAACTAAACTGTAGCCATTATGATGTTCCTATGTCACAGTCCCTTCTCCATGAATGATGGCCTGCTTTTATGCTAGGTCCCTGGGACACTGAGATAAGTGAGGTCTGGAAGACACAGGTGTTTCCATCACATCCTACCTTGGCTCTGGAAATGCCCCTGGATTCATCATGTTCAGAGAATGACCAAGGACACAGCAAATTCATCTGCCTCTTGAGCTCCTCTGTGTGAAAGGATGCTGGCCCCCAGCCAGGTCTCTCCAACACAGAGGAACAGGCTCACTGTTCCTAGTAAGAACATTGCTCAGCAGCCCCTCTGAGGCCCTCTGCATATACTCTGAAGATGGTATGGGCCCGATTGAGGCTGCGTGGTTGAGACTAGGGAGAGGAAGGGCCGTTGTGAGTTCTATTTCACTGGCTAAGCTCCAGGACTCTGACACCAGACTGTCTGAATTCAAATGCCAAGTCTCCCACTTATCAGTGGTGTGGCCTTGGGTGATTTCTTAACCTCTCTGTACCTCAATATTCTCATTTGTACAATGAGAGTATTAACAGGACCCACTTGAAAGGGTTGTCGGGAAGATAAATGACAATGTATATACAGTGCTTACGATAATGCCAGACATATGGAAAGTACATAGTATGTGTCCGCTATCTATTATTCTTTTCTAAAATAAACCATTCTTGAGTACAGCACCAGGAAATAATGGTTTCTGAGCCCTTTCATACTGCAGTGCCATTGCAGTCAAGTTCAGATGGTACCATGTCAGCACCTTCTAGGGAAGTCTCTTGAAATCCATCATTCTAAAGGTCAATCTGAACTCTCTCCTAGCAATCGGAGATTGAAGGGGGAAGGTGACAGGACTTAAGCAGACGGGAAGGGACAACAGGATCCTTCCCAAGCCAAGAAAACAGTCTGAGCAAAGGTGAAAAAGAAGGAGAAGAATAACTAGAGGCAATAGAGATAGGAGTTGAAACAAATGAAAACAGCAACCTTTAATGTCCAAATACCCGGGCAGTATTAGGAAAATTCTGGAACATATAGGAGATGAAATATTCTCAGCCATGAAAAATTATCTTTATGAAAAATACACAGCAACGTGGGAGAGAGCTTATGATAATACAATTTAAAAACAAAACAAAAACCTTAGCTGGAATAGTTTTTTTCTAAACACAATTGGAGAGTGACTTCTGGTAACTGAAACATTTATAAACTTCTCTTTTGTTTATAACTTTTTGTTTTTGTTGCGCTGCTGGGCATATGGGATCCTAGTTCCCCCACCAGGGATCGAACCTGGGTCCCCTGCAGTGGAAACA
The DNA here is from genome assembly GCF_011762595.2 of Tursiops truncatus. Taxonomy (NCBI): domain Eukaryota; kingdom Metazoa; phylum Chordata; class Mammalia; order Artiodactyla; family Delphinidae; genus Tursiops; species Tursiops truncatus. Next base: position 88,211,672 of record NC_047039.1, on the reverse strand, counting down.
CGGAGTCTTAACTACTGGACCACCAGGGAAGTCCCTGTTTATATAACTTTTAGCTTAGGTGAAGAATCAATACATCATATATAAGAAAGCTCAGCCTGGTTTCCTATTATCGCCTACAACTATTATATGTTTACTTTTCTGCTTACATAAAAGTGAATCAAAGACAAGTACATTGGCTTTGAAATATAAACCCAAACTTGGCGTGACTTCCTCGTGATTAAAAAAAAGAATAAGACGGGTGGAGAGAGAGATTCATAGGGGTCAGATTGTTTTGGTCTCTATATTCCCAGCTGGGGTGTTGGAATTTGAGCATTTTGTAAGTGGGAAGCCACTTACAAGTTTATGAGCAGTTATTTTAGGAGACTTGATTTGGCAGGGGAAATCGGAAGGACATGAGTGGGATGCGTTTGGGGGGAGGAGCTGAGTGGGGACCCAGAGGCCCAGACTTCCCCCTTCTCCTCCCTGTCCCTTAACCTCCGCTGGTTGGATCCCTACAGCCCCACCCCCGTGCCCCACTCCACCACCACCAGTGACGGCCTTAGCAGTACGAATCTTTAAGTCGTTTTCTCAGCCAAATGAAAAAAATAATTAATTGGCCTTAATAAAAACTATTGGTTCTCTTCCTAAGTCATCCAAAACAGGTGTCAGCAAACTTTTTCTAGAAAGGCCCAGAGAGTCAATATTTTAGGCTTTGAGAGCCATATGGCCTCTGTCACAGCTATGCAACTCTGCCATTGTGGAGAGGAAGCAGCCTTAGGCAGTACATAAAGGACTGGGTGTGGCTGTGCTCCCGTAAAACTTAACTTACAGAAAGAGGTTGGGGGCTGATTTGACTCATAGGCCACAGTTTATCAACTTCTGATCTAAAAAAGCATTGTGTTATTTTTCTTAGAGACTAATTCTGTGATTTTTCAGTGCCTCTAAAGCTCCCTGACCCTCCCTTTCAGACACTTCCCATCACATACACTGCCATCCCCACCTCTATTTATGAGAGGAGTGCCAGTGATGATATGGTGGGCTAGTGATCTCTGGAGCAGTGATGGGCAAAGCGGCGTGTTAAAGTGGAGGGGCTTTGGACTTCATCTCAATTTGAGCCCTGACTCTGCCAACTGTGTGACCTTATACACAGCGCACAACCTCTCTGAGCCTCCATTTGCTCATGGGCAAAATGGAGATAATAAGTTCAACCTCACAGGGTTTTTGTGAGGATTAAATGTTTGTAAAGCACCCAGCCTAACAACTGGCATGGAACTGGCATTCAGTAAATAGTTACTAACCCACACGGGCTCTATAAATAGCTGTCAAACAGGACAGACCCAGCCTGCACGAAGAGAATTCCATTGTGGATCCAGCCTTCAGGTCAGTACTGGCACTGGAGTGAGAGGCAGTGGGATCATTAAACACACGCAAGGTTAGATAAGAAGGCAACATAAATTTGAAGAGGCTGCTGCCAGACACATTTGTATCAAATGCTTCTGATGAATCATTTATTAGGCAGCCCCATTGTACCACATCCTCTTGGTGGGCTGGTGGTTGGGGACATGGTCCCAGGCTTCCATTGAAGTAATAAGATCCTGCTCTTCATCCACAGACTCTCAACAGCTGGTGAGCGGGAGAACCTCGTGTAAACAGCCTCCTCTGAGTTCATTCTCCCAGGCTCATGGGACCAGTCACCTTCCCCTCAACTGAAAAATAAACACAACAAGAAAATGAATGCATCTCTCCTAGGGGAACACGACACAATGAGAAGCAATCAATAACAAGAAATAGTGTGGGATCATCTTTAGAGAAGACACTGTGAAATGTAAGAAGGCTAAACACACACACACACACACACACACACATACACGGGTTAACAGACAAGAAAGATCTGAGAACCTGGGTTCATCCTGATTTTGCCTCCTTATCAGTTGTTCATTTCTGGGCAAGTTATTCAACTTCTATGCCTACATTTCCCCATTGTAAAATGAAGATAATCATGGTAAGTTCCTTTAAGGTTTTTGTGAGGATTAAATGCATTACTAAGTAGACAGTGCTTAGAACAGTGCCTGACACTTTGTAATGAATACTAGGTTAGTGTTTGCCATTATTTGGTATCAGTATTACTCATTCACAAAGATGTTTTCAGAATAGCTGAACAACTGAGTCAAACACATAATGAATCAAATTCAAAACTAATCTGAAAAATCTGATTCTGTGGTACAGTCAAAGACCCAAACCCAAAATTCAAATAAAACTTTGGATTTTTCACTCCCATGACTGAGCTGTGGGAGAGGTCAGACCAGGATGACGGGTGTTCCCGTAGTTCAGTTCAATTCAAGGAACAGAATATCCTAATTCTTAGGAAATATACAATGAAGTAGTTAGGAGTAAAGGGCCATGCAAATTGTTCTCAAGTAGTTAAAAAATATTAGATGTGCATACATATATATATGTATATATATAGAGAGAGAGACAGAGAGAGAGAGAGAGGGAGAAATGTTTAACAATAGGTGTAACAAGAGTCTATGGTGTTCAGTGTATCATTCTTTTTTTTTTTTTTTTTTTTTTTTTTTTTTTTTTTTTTGCAGTACGCGGGCCTCTCATTGCTGTGGCCTCTCGCATTGCGTAGCACAGGCTCCGGACGTGCAGGCTCAGCAGCCATGGCTCACGGGCCCAGCCGCTCCGGGGCATGTGGGATCTTCCCGGACCGGGGCACGAACCCGTGTCCCCTGCATCGGCAGGCGGACTCTCAACCACTGCACCACCAGGGAAGCCCCAGTGTACCATTCTTATTCTTGCAGCTTTTCTGTAAGTTTGAAATCATTTCCAGATAAGTTTTAAAAAAAACCCATTAGGATGGGTTAAAAATAAAAAGAAGCATTGACTCAAGTGTGACTATCAAACAAGCACTGGGCCGCTATAGGACAAGCAGAGGTGACAAGGTACAGTCTTGACAAGACACCAGGAGAGCCTGGACCTGGAACAAGGAAAGTTGTTCTATGACTCAAATATCTAATGGAAACAGGCAAACTAAGATCGTCTGATATAGCTGTCTCCACAGTAGGCTCTGCTTGTCCCCAGGTGCCTAAAACAGGTTGTATGTGGCACTAAGAATAACATTGCTTGAAACCTTTGCCATAAGCTCCATTTTAGGGCTTTAGTCTTAAGATTTTTGTTTACCATTCCAGTTGTCGCCTCTTTGCTGATCCCCCTGCCTCAACTTCTCCCCAAATTCAACCCATTTTGCAAACTGCTCATAGAATAAATCCCTCAACTGTCACTCTCACTACATCACCTCCTCACTCAGGAAATTACAATGGCTTCCTATTTTCCACAACCCAAATCTAAACTTTGCTGTCTTATCAGTTCCATATTTTCTGATTTTTATGTATCTTGGTTTGCAGTTTCAACTTTTTTCCCTGTCGCTGAAAATAACTGAACCTGGGATTCAACTGATACCCGATAGTGGTTGAGGCTTAGCTGCAGTCATGTGGCCTGAGCACTAGGCTTATGCCAAAATTGTGATTTGTCTGAGATTGAGATAATAGTTCTTTCCTCCTATATATTTTTTAATTTAAATAAACTTAAATTTTAGAATAGATTTAGGTTTACAGAGAAGTTGCAAAGATAAAGAGTTTCCATATTCTCCACACCCAGTTTCCCCTATTTTTAACATCTTACATCACTATGGTACATTTATCACAATTAATGAAGCCACACTGGTACATAGTTACTACCTAAACTCCATACTTTATTCTTATGTCATTAATTTCCCCTAATGTCCTTTTCTATTCCATGATTCCATCCAGGAGACCACATTACAGTTAGCTTTCCTCCTATTTTTAAATTTTAGAATATTATTTTAAAAGCCAAATGTAAACAAAGTGTATAGTCTAAGTGAATAAGATTTTATATGACACTTTGATGCAATATCTTTCCTACTACCCTTGAACATGAAAAAACTCACAGCATCTAACTCATCTCCAGGCGTGATTAGAACGTTTATCCTGAGTTTTCTCTTTGTGTCAGATCCCTTGGGAACCCAGAACAGTCTTCTCAGATTTCATGTCCAAGACTACATCAAATTAGCTAGTCCAAGACAGCTTTGCTTCCTATACAATATAAAGGAATTCTCTACACAGTAACTCACATGGAGATTCCTGAAATCTCTTGTTTGACACAAACACATGGTGGTAAAATGGGCTTTCACTACCACCTGTGGAAAGTACCTCAGAAACATCACCACTGTATTATTCCCGCATGGGCCAGGAATACTAGTGTCCCGTATGGAAAACTATAGTATCAACTGCCCTTAAACAGGCAGAGACTTTTCTCTCATCAGTTATAGGGAGTCTACCTACCCCACTCACAGAGCTCATTAGCTCATGGAGCTAATTAACAGACAATGTTTAATGGCTCTTTCTAGACACCGATTTGATCTGCATTCTTTCCAACACCCTCATCTTTCTCTGCATAGCTGGAGTAGAAAGAAAACTTTCATGATAACATTTAACCAAGTGGCCATGTTTTTCCCATCAGGAGTGGGTAATTTCCCACTCTCTCTCTTAAGGAAGAGAGATAATACCACTTCCTAGAAAAATTTCTTAGATGGAACCTGAATTTAAGTACAATATCCTTTAGCATCCTGCTAAGGGCTAATAGCTATAAAGATTTCAGATAACAAAAATATTTGAAAAGTAACAACAATGCTTTCCAAATGAAATACTTGGCATAGAATTTTAAATAGGCAACATAGGATTTTTATCACTTTTATTAAAAAATTTTTGATGTTTCCCTTGTCTGTTAAAAAACCCAATATAAAATTAAAGGGAATTTTGAAAAAAGAAAAATTAATTTGTAATTCTGCCATCCTCACATACCTGTTTTCAGGTTTATTACTTCCCTTTTGTCTTCATCCACAGCATGTGTTCCTTTCACCTTGCATTATTTTATACACATTTCCTGTGTTTCTGGTATTCATGTAATTTTTCAATGGTTACATAACATTTCATTAAGTAGATGTATAATTATTATTTAAACATTTCCCTAATGTGCTCTATGAGGGCAAAGACTTCTGTTTTCGTCACCTCTGTACCCTCAGTGTTTAAAACAATGCTGGCAAAAAGTAGACACTCAGTACATATTTGTTGAATAAAAAATAAATTCAAATGGTTTCAAATTTTTACTCATATATTATTATTATTTTTCAAATTTCATCATGCCTTCTTTTGACTTGTTAATTTTTCTCACTCTACCTCCATGAAATAAAAACAGTTTATTATGATGATTTTCTCTTTTGTATGTAGACAACATTGAGTGATCAGTTTTCTTTGATGATGATTGGTATGATTCCATGTAAATCCCTTGTGTATTAGAAATGTTTTTATTCTACCCTCACATTTATTTCATAGTTTGTATAGATTATAGAGTTCTACAGTGGAAATCATTTTCCCTCTGAATTTTGAAATTGTCTTTTCATTTTCTATTAGCTCTCAGTGCTCTCTTGAGAAAGCCAATGTTGTTCTGATTCTTGATCCTTTTTCTATATATAATGTTTCTCCCCTTCCCTTCTCTCTTTCTCTCCCTCTCTCCCGCCCTCTGTTCCTCCCCCAACCTCTTTCCCCTGAATCTTCCTCTTTTAAATAACCAAACTTTTTAATGAATACAGTCTTCTCTATCATGTACCTTAATTTAGTAATTTTTTAAAAAGTGTTCTTGCATCTTACAGTCTGTTTCCTCCAAGTCATTTTGTTGTTGTTATTTTCTCTTTGTTTTGGTCTCTGTCTTTCATGGTAGAGACTTGCCTCAGGGGTCTGGTAATTCTTATTTAAGAATGGGGCACTAACTATATTCAATATCTTGTAATAATCTATAATGGAAAAGAATCTGAAAAAGAATATACTATATATATATAACTGAATCACCTTGCTGTACACCAGAAACTAACACAACATTGTAAATCAACTATACTTCAATTAAAAAAAAAAAGAATGGGGCAGTAAAAACTAATCGGAAGCTTTTTATTTGTGGGTAGATTTTGGAATTCAAGAGCTCTACCACAGGGTCATCTCGCTGGGCCATTTAGTTGGAGAACTCTGGGTGTCAACATCTTTAGGTATTTTCCCTTGGCCTAGTCAGATTCCCCAGAGAATAATCTTCCAATCTCATGCTTGGTGGGTGAAGGTCTGGTTGCTAGATTTCTGGGAGCTCAGAGGGGGAAGGAGGCCTCAGGTCCTCTACTTTCAGTATGTAGACTTCCACTTAACCCCTAATTTTACTATGGTTCCCTGCTTCTGATGCCACCCTACGTCCTGTTTTACCCTCTTCAGAGATTCCCTCCTAGTTGTCTGCTGGGGATGAAAAGGGGTCTGACTTCACAGAATAGAGGATGGTGTCTGGAAAAATTAATTTTTTTAGCATACCTTTAAAAATTTAATTATAACTTAAATACAGTAAAGTGCACAAATCTTACATGACTAATGAATTTTTACACATGTATGTATCCATGTAACACCATCTAGATTGACATATAGACTATTTCCAGCACCCAAGAAGACTCCCTCATGACCCCTTCCAGTCAAAACACTCCCTAAAGCAACCACTATTCTGATATCTTTTACCATAGATTAGTTTTGCCTGTTCTTAATCTTGATTTAACCATTAAATCACACTGTGTGTATTCTTTTGTGTCTAGCTTTCTGCTCAACATTATATCTGTGAGATTTATTCATATTGTTTCAAGTTAGCTGTAGTTCATTATTTTTCGTTTCTGTGTAGTTTGCCATCATATGAATATACCACAATCTATTAATCCATTCAACTGTTGTGGAAATTTGAGGTGTTTCCAGTTTGAGGCTCTTAGAAATAATCCTTCCATGAACATCATTGAACTCATCTTTTGGTGCACATGTGCATGCATTTCTGTCGGGTACATAACCAGGAGTGGACTTGCCATATCTTAGGACATATATTTATTTTTAGCTTTTTTTTTTTTTTTTTTTTTTTTTTTTGCGGTACACGGGCCTCTCACTGTTGTGGCCTCTCCCGTTGCGGAGCACAGGCTCCGGACGCGCAGGCTCAGCGGCCACAGCTCACGGGCCCAGCCGCTCCGCGGCATGTGGGATCTTCCCGGACCAGGGCACGAACCCGTGTCCCCTGCATCGGCAGGTGGACTCCCAACCACTGCGCCACCAGGGAAGCCCTATTTTTAGCTTTAATCCTACAGCCAAACAAGTTTCCAGTGTGCTTGTACTGATTTATTTTCCCACAAGCAGTGTACGAGAGTTCCAATTGCTCCACAACCGAGTCAATACCTTGAATTTTAGCCATTCTGGTGGGTGGGTAGTCATATCCCATTGTGGTTTTAATCTGCATGTCCCCAATAACTAAAGATGTTAAGTATCATTTTATATGCTCGTTGGACATTGGACTATCCTCTTTTGTGATGTGCCTATTCAAGTCTTTTACCCATTTGGGTTACCTGTCTTTATCTTACTGATTTGCAGAAGTTCTTTATACATTTTAGGTGAGTCCATTTTTAAGTGCGTTTTGCAAATATTTTTCCAGTCTGTGGTTTACCTTTTCTCTTTTAATGCTGTCTTTTGACAAACAGAAGTTTTTGATTTTTATAACGTCCAATGGAAGGCTCAATTTTAAACAACTTAAAAAGGAATGATTTCATTTAAAAGTCTGGTCCGTCTTTCTGAGTTCACTTTAATTACTGTAATAAAACTTATGCTGAGCAGAAAACCATCTTTGCTCCAGGGTTCGGGATGATGATTCTTGTTCCAGCTGTCATCAAGATTAAACATTACCAGACACAAACTGTATTATGCTACTACAGGATCTCTGGCAACAGCAAAGAGGAAGAGAGGGGTCAGTCTTTGGTTGTTCTAGCAGACCATACTGCAACAAAGCTTTGATCTCTAAAGACAGACGGACAAAGCTTCCAGGCCCAGGGAATCATTGTCTCTGCCCTTTTCTTTATACATCACTTGTTAATAATCTGATATCATTTTGGATGTTTTATGCAATTCTGAATATTCCTGTGCCCCCATCTTCAACAAAGTGGAACCGAAAGACAAGCATTTTATTATACACAAACGATAAGATTTTATTACCTTTAACAAGGAGTGGCCTGAATAGATACTGCAGTTGGCCTACTAGCTAATTATTGACAAAGAGAAGGGCTATAATCAATGGTTCACAAACTAGAGCCACCATTCAACTGTTTTTGACCAAAAAATGATAATCTCATACAGTCAACGTACTGTTTTTGGTAACTTTGCAAATAGTTTATGTTGGAGGTAGGCCAGAAATAAAAGGCTTCAAATCAAAGCTGCTTTATCGTACATGGTACAGAGGAGGGGCTCAATAAATATTTACCAGATGAATTTGAGGATGCTGAGATGAGTGTATGGAGTTATATTTGCCTAAAATTGACAAGGCTTCAAATTCTTTTAACCACACTATATGGGCTGGAATTCGGGCCTAATTTGTCAGTTTGTCTCTAAGCAGACTAGAGTTCCACGTCTTTTCAGGTGCGTGTCCCTCTTATGACCCTCATTCTTAGAGGAGATGTCAGTCTCTTACCCACGCCAGGCAACAGGTAAGAAGCATGGTCCAGTGTTCAACTATACTCCAGGTACTTGTTAGAGAACAAAATGTATTCATTTCACTCCGGTATTCATCGAAAACTCAGCAGAGACATGAATTCCAATGGAATAGAACTGCAAGTCCAGCAGGAAACCCATACATCCATAGTCAATTAATTTTGGCCTTGATAAGACTGCCAAGACCATTTCATGGGGAAAGAATCGTCTTTCAACAAAGAGTGACGGGACAACTGGATACCCACATACAAAAGAAGAAAGTTGAACACATACCCTACACCGTGCACAAAATTAACTAAAAATAGATGAAAGATCTAAATATATAAGCTAAAACTATAAAATTCTCAGAAGGAAAAGAAAACTAAACCTTTACAACCTAGGTAATGGTTTCTTATATATGACAAGAAAAGAACAAGCAACCAAAGAAAAAATACATAATTGGACTTCATCAAAATTAAACACTTTTATGCTTTAAAGGACACTATAAGAAAGAGAAGAAAACAACCCACAGAGTGGGAGGAAAATATTTGCAAATCAGATATCTGATAAGGATCTGGTATCCACAGTATGGAAAGAAATTTTATGCTCAACAACAAAAAGACAAACTAACCAATTAAAAAATGGGCAAAGCACCTGAATAGACATTTCTCTTAAGAAGATATACAAACGGCCAATAAATATATGGAAAGGCGCTTAAAATCATTAGTCATTAGGAAAATGCAAAGCAAATCCAAAATGAGGTACCACTTCACACCCACTAGGATGGCTACAATCAAAAAGATGGAAAATAACACATATTGGCAAAGATGGAGAAACTGGAACTTCCGTACATAGCCGCCGGGAATGTAAAATGGTGCAGCTGCTGTGTAATATGGTTTGGCAGTTCCTCAAAAAGTTAAACACAGTTACCACATGACCTAGCAATTCCATTCCAAGGTATATACCTAAGATAATTGAAAACATATATCCACACAAAAACTCATACACAAATGTTCATAGCAGCATTATTCATAAGAGTTACAAGGTGAGAACAACATAACTATCCATCAACGGATGAATGAATAAACAATACGTGGTACGTTATACAATGGAATGTTATTCAGTCATAAAAAGGAGTCAAGTACTGGTATGTGCTACAACTTGGTTAAACCTCTAAAACATTATGCTAAGTGAAAGTAGCCAGACAGAAGAGTCTACATATTGTATGAGTCCATTTACATGAAATATCCAGCACAGGCAAATCCATAGAGAAACAAAGTAGACTGGTGGTTGCCTGGTGCTGAGTGAGGGGAAGAGGTATTGACTGCTAAAAGGCACGGGGTTTCTTTTGCGGATGAGAAAAATGTTCTGGAGTTAGATCATAGACATGGTTGCACAGCTTTGTGACTATGCTGAAACCATGAATAGTACACTAAAATGGTAAATTTTATGATATGTAAATTATATCTCAATAAAAAAGGAGAAAAGAACTATAAAAAACCTTAGTAAGAAATTATTTACGCCCACATGATAAGAACTGTGGTTAAAGCACACAAACACAGACACATAAAGAGACACGAAAGAAGATTTAAACAAAATTGAGATAAAATCAAAGTTCTGCATGGGAAGAATTATTTTAAAAATTATTTTCTCCCAATTAATTTATATACCTAATAGTCTTCTAGTTAAAATTGCAGAGGCCTTTTTGGAAGATGGTAAACAGTTGATAAGAGATTTTATGTCAAAGGATAAAAAGTATTATACAGAAAAATGATTAAAAATTTCCAACAAACAAAACTCCAGGACCAGATGGCTTCACAGGTGAATTCTATCAAACATTTAGAGAAGAGCTAACACCCATCCTTCTCAAACTCTTCCAAAAAAATTGCAGAGGAAGGAACACTCCCAAATTCATTCTATGAGGCCACCATCACCCTGATACCAAAACCAGACAAAGATACTACAAAAAAAGAAAATTACAGACCACTATCACTGATGAATATAGATGCAAAAATCCTCAACAAAATACTAGCAAACAGAATCCAACAGCACATTAAAAGGATCATATACCATGATCAAGTGGGGTTTATCCAAGGGATGCAAGGATTCTTCAATATACGCAAATCAATCAATGTGATACACCATATAACAAACTGAAGAATAAAAACCATATGATCATCTCAATAGATGTAGAAAAAGCTTTTGACAAAATTCAACACCAATTTATGATAAAAACTCTCCAGAAAGTAGGCATAGAGGGAACCTACCTGAACATAATAAAGGCCATATATGACAAACCCACAGCAATCATTCTCAATGGTGAAAAACTGAAAGCATTCCCTCTAAGATCAGGAACAAGACAAGGATGTCCACTCTCACCACTATTATTCAACATAGTTTTGGAAGTCCTAGCCATGGCAGAGAAGAAAAAGAAATAAAAGGAATACAAATTGGAAAGAAGAAGTAAAACTATCACTGATGCTTGATAAAATTTCAATTTTCTTAAGTTTACCAAGTCTTGATTTGTGACCAAAGATATGATCTACCCTGGAGAATGTTCCATGAGCACTTGAGAAGGAAGTGTATTCTGCTGTTTTTGGATGGAATGTTCTATAAATATCAATTAAGTCCACCTCATTTAATGTATCATTTAAAACTTGTATTTCCTTATTTATTTTCATTTTGGATGATCTGTCCATTGGTGAAAGTGGGGTGTTAAAGTCCCCTACTATGATTGTGTTACTGTCGATTTCCCCTTTTATGGCTGTTAGCATTTGCCTTATATATTGAGGTGCTCCTATGTTGGGTGCATAAATATTTACAATTGTTATATCTTCTTCTTGGAGTGATCCCTTGATCATTATGTAGTATCCTTCCTTGTCTCTTGTAACATTCTTTATTTTAACGCCTATCTTATCTGATATGAGTATTGCTACTCCAGCTTTCTTTTGTTTTCCATTTGCACGGAATCTTTTTCCATCCCCTCACTTTCAGTCTGTATGTGTCCCTAGGTCTGAAGTGGGTCTCTTGTAGACAGCATACATATGGGTCTTGTTTTTGTATCCATTCAGCGAGCCTGTGCCTTTTGGTTGGAGCATTTAATCCATTCACATTTAAGGTAATTATCGATATGTATGCTCCTATTACCATTTTCTTAATTGTTTTGGGTTTATTTTTGTAGGTTCTTTTCTTCTCTTGTGTTTCCCATTTAGTGAAGTTCCTTTAGCATTTTTTGTAGAGTTGGTTTGGTGGTGCTGAATTCTCTTAGCTTTTGCTTGTGTAAAGCTTTTGATTTCTCCATCAAATCTGAATGAGATCCTTGCTGGGCAGAGTAATCTTGGTTATAGATTCTTCCCTTTCATCCCTTTAAATATATAATGCCACTCCCTTCTGGCTTACAGCGTTTCTGCTGAAAAATCAGCTGTTAACCTTATGGGAGTTCCCTTGTATATTATTTGTTGTTTTTGCCTTGTTGTTTTAATAATTTTTCTTTGTCTTTAATTTTTGTCAACTTGATTACTATGTGTCTCGGTGTGTTTCTCCTTGGGTTTATCCTGCCTGGGACTTTCTGCACTTCTTGGGCTTGGGTGACTATTTCCTTTCCCATGTTAGAGAAGTTTTCAACTATAATCTCTTCAAATATTTTCTTGGGTCTTTTCTCTCTCTCTTCTCCTCTGGGACCCCTATAATGCGAACGTTGTGTGTTTCATGTTGTCCCAGAGGTCTCTTAGGCTGTCTTCATTTCTTTTCATTCTTTTCTCTTTATTGTGTTCTGTGGCAGTGAATTCCACCATTCTGCCTTCCAGGTCACTTATCCATTCTTCTGCCTCAGTTATTCTGCTATTGATTCCTCCTAGTGTATTTTTCATTTCAATTATTGTTTTGTTCATCTCTGTTTGTTTGTTCTTTAATTCTTCTAGGTGTTTGTTCTTTAATTCTTCTAGGTCTTTGTTAAGCATTTCTTGCATCTTCTCAATCTTTGCCTCCATTGTTTTTCTGAGGTCTTGGATCATCTTCACTATCATTATTCTGAATTCTTTTTTGGAAGATTGCTTATCTCCACTTCATTTAGTTGTTTTTCTGGGGTTTTATCATGCTCCTTCATGTGGTACATAATCCTCTGCATTTTCATTTTGTTTATCTTTCTGTGAATGTGGTTTTCATTCCTCAAGTTGCAGGATTGTAGTTTCTTCTGCTGTCTGCCCTCTGGTGGATGAGTCTATCTAAGAGGCTTGTGCAAGCTTCCTGCTGGGAGGGACTGGTGGTGGGTAGAGCTGGGTGTTGCTCTGGTAGACAGAGCTCAGTAAAACTTTAATCCACTTTTCTGCTGATGTGTGGGGGTGGGTTCCCTCCCTGTTGGTTGTTTGGCCTGAGGCAACCCAGTACTGGAGGCTCCAGGCATTTTGGTGGGGCTAATGGCAGACTCAGGGAGGTCTCATGCCAAGGAGTACTTCCCAGAACTTCTGCTGTCAGTGTCCTTGTCCCCATGGTGAGCCACATCCACCCCCCACCTCTGCAGGAGACCCTCTAACACCAGCAGGTAGGTCTGGTTCAGTCTCCTGTTGGGTCTCTGCTCTTTCCCCCTGGGTCCTGATGTGCTCACTACTTTGTGTGTGCCCTCCAAGAGTGGAGTTTCTGTTTCCTCCAGTCCTGTCAAAGTCCTGCAGTCAAAGCCCGCTAGCTTTCAAAGTCTGATTCTCTGGGAATTCCTCCTCCTGTTGCCGGACCTCCAGGTTGGGAAGCTTGATGTGGGGCTCAGAACCTTCACTCCAGTGGCTGGACTTCTGTGGTATAGTTGTTCTCCAGTTTGTGAGTCACCCACCCAGTGGTTATGGGATTTGATTTTATTGTGATTGCGCCCCTCCTACAATCTCACTGAGGCTTCTCCTTTGTCTTTGGTTGTGGGGTATCTTTTTTGAGTTCCAGTGTCTTCCTGTCTATGATTGTTCAGCAGTTAGTTATGATTCCTGTACTCTCGCAAGAGGGAGTGAATGCACATCCTTCTACTCCACCATTTTGAGCCCATCCACAGTCCTCACTTCATATAATATCCTAAAATTATTTACAGCTATTAAGATATATAAAAGATAAAGACATAAAACTATTAAAAATAGAACATAAATTTTACCTTATTTTTAAGAAGAAAAAAATTGAAAAGATAGATAAGTATTTTACTGATTTAGGGGGTTAAGAAAAGACTTTTAACAGAAAAAAATATAGGAGAAAATAACACAAAATTAGTTATCAATTTGTTTATCATGAAATTTAAATCATTTACAGGTAAAATATCACTAACAATATTAAAAGACAAATTATACAGAAGGAAAAATATTTTCCATAAATGTGACTGAAAAAGTCCTAATATATAAAAATCTTTTATCCAATAGTAAGAAAAGTAGTATCTCAGTAGCAAAATTGGCAAAGGACATAAATAGAGAATTTACAGAAGAGGAAATAAAAGGGTCGATAAATAAATGCAAAATATTTAATTTGCTAATAAAGAAAGGCAAATGAAAACAACCAAGGACTGTCATCTTTTGCTTTACGTTGATCAAAGGTGAATGAGAATGTCATGAGTATCCACCAGGTATGGGAAGACAGGGACATTCATACACTTTAGTACAAATGCAAAGTGGTAGAACCTTTCTAGAGAGTGATTTGGCAAAATGTATCAACCTTCATAAAAAAGTACCCTCACCTCTTGATCTAGTACTATTATTTCCAGAAGTCTATTCTAAGGAAATAATCAGCAGTGTGACAAATATATCTCTACAGTAAAAGGGTTATAAGTAATCTAAAAATTTAGGGACTTCCCTGGTGGCACAGTGGTTAATAATCTGGCTGCCAATGCAGGGGACATGGGTTCAATCCCTGGTCCAGGAAGATTCCACATTGCGGCGGAGCAACTAAGCCCATGCACCACAACTACTGAGCCTGTGCTCCAGAGCCTGTAAGCCACAACTACTGAGCCTGAGAGGCACAACTACTGAAGCCTGCATGTCTAGAGCCACTGGGGACAGACACCAAAAAGAACAGGAACCACAAACCTGCAGCCTGTGAAAAGGAGATTCCAAACACAATAAGGTAAGCAAAATGAGAAGACAGAGAAACACAAGGCAGATGAATGAGCAAGGTAAGCACCCAGCAGACCAAACAAATGAAGAGGAAATAGGCAGTCTACCTGAAAAAGAATTCAGAGTAATGACAATAAAGATGATCCAAAATCTTGGAAATAGAATGGAGAAAATACAAGAAACGTTTCACAAGGACCTAGAAGAACTAAAGAGCAAACAAACAATGGTGAACAACACAATAAATGAAATTAAAAATTCTCTACAAGGAATCAATAGCAGAATAACTGAGGCAGAAGAACGGATAAGTGACCTGGAAGATAAAATAGTGGAAATAACTACTGCAGAGCAGAATAAAGAAAAAAGAATGGAAAGAATTGAAGACAGTCTCAGAGACCTCTGGGAAAATATTAAACGCACCAACATTCGAATTATAGGGGTCCCAGAAGAAGAAGAGAAAAAGAAAGGGACTGAGAAAATATTTGAAGAGATTATAGTTGAAAACTTCCTTAATATGGGAAAGGAAAGAGTCAGTCAAGTCCAGGAAGCACAGAGAGTCCCATACAGGATAAATCCAAGGAGAAAACATGCGAAGACACATATTAATCAAACTATGAAAAATTAAATACAAAGAAAACATATTAAAAGCGGCAAGGGGAAAAAAAAAAAACATACAAGAGAATCCCCATAAGGTTAACAGCTGATCTTTCAGCAGAAACTCTGCAAGCCAGAAGGGAGTGGCAGGACATACTTAAAGTGATGAAAGGGAAGAAACTACACCCAAGATTACTCTACCCAGCAAGTATCTCATTCAGATTCGATGGAGAAATTAAAACCTTTACAGACAAGCAACAGCTAAGAAAATTCAGCATCACCAAAACAGCTTTACAACAAATGCTAAAGGAACTTCTCTAGGCAGGAAACACAGGAGAAGGAAAATACCTACAATAACAAACCCAAAGCAATTTAGAAAATGGGAATAGGAACATACATCTCGATAACTACCTTAAATGTAAATGGATTAAATACTCCAACCAAAAGACATTGACAGGATGAATGGATACAAAAACAAGACCTGTATACATGCCGTCTACTAGAGACCCACTTCAGACCTAGGGACACATACAGACTGAAAATGAGGGGATGGAAAAAGATATTCCATGCAAATGGAAACGAAAAGAAAGCTGGAGTAGCAATTCTCATATCAGATAAAATAGACTTCAAAATAAAGACTATTACAAGAGACAAAGAGGACACTACATAATGATCACAGGATCAATCCAAGAAGAAGATATAATAATTGTAAATATTTATGCACCCAACATAGGAGCACCTCAATATATAAGGCAAATGCTAACAGCCATAAAAGGGGAAATCGACAGTAACACAATCATAGTAGGGGACTTTAACACTCCACTTTCACCAACGGACAAATCATCCAAAACGAAAATAAAAGAGGAAACACAAGTTTTAAATGATACATTAAACGAGACGGACTTAATTGATATTTATAGAACATTCCATCCATAAAACAAAAGAATACACTTCCTTCTCAAGTGCTCATGGAACATTCTCCAGGACAGATCATATCTTTGGTCACAAATCAAGCCTTGGTAAATTTAAGAAAATTGAAATTTTATCAAGTATCTTTTCTGACCACAATGCTATAAGACTAGATATCAATTACAGGAAAAAATCTGTAAAAAATACAAACACATGGAAGCTAAACCATACACTACTTAATAACTGCAGAACTTAAAAACTGAAGAACTTAATAACTGAAGATACCTGAAGAAATCAAAGAGGAAATCAAAAAGTACCTAGAAACAAATGACAATGAAAACATGACGACCCAAAACCTATGGGATGCAGCAGAAGCAGTTCTAAGAGGGAAGTTTATAGCAAATACAATCCTACCTCAAGAAACAAGAAACATCGCAAATAAACAACCTAACCTTACATCTAAAGCAATTAGAGAAAGAAGAACAGAAAAGCCCCAAAGTTAGCAGAAGGAAAGAAATCATAAAGATCAGATCAGAAATAAAAGAAAAAGAAATGAAGGAAACCATAGTAAAGACCAATAAAACTAAAAGCTGATTCTTTGAGAAGATAAACAAAATTGACAAACCATTAGCCAGACTTATCAAGAAAAAACGGGAGAAGACTCATATCAATAGAATTTGAAATGAAAAAGGAGAAGTAACAACTGAAACTGCAGAAATAAAAAGGATCATGAGAGATTACTACAAGCAACTCTATGCCAATAAAATGGACAGCCTGGAAGAAATGGACAAATTCTTAGAAATGCACAACCTGCCGAGACTGAACCAGGAAGAAATAGAAAATATAAACAGACCAATCACAAGCACTGAAATTGAGACTGTGATTAAAAATCTTCCAACAAAAAAAGCCCAGGACCAGATGGCTTCACAGGTGAATTCTATCAAACATTTAGAGAAGAGCTAACACCTATCCTCAAATTCTTCCAAAATATAGCAGAAGGAGGAACACTCCCCAACTCATTCTACGAGGCCACGATCACCCTGACAAAGATGTCACAAAGAAAGAAAACTACAGTCGAATATCACTGATGAACATAGATGCAAATATCCTCAACAAAATACTAGCAAACAGAATCCAACAGCACATTAAAAGGATCATACACCATGATCAAGTGGGGTTTATCCCAGGAATGCAAGGATTCTTCAATATATGCAAGTCAATTAATGTGATACACCATATTAACAAATTGAAGGAGAAAAGCCATATGATCATCTCAATAGATGCAGAAAAAGCTTTCTACACAATTCAACACCCATTTATGATAAAAACCCTGCAGAAAGTAGGCATAGAGGAAACTTACCTCAACATAATAAAGGCCATATATGACAAACTCACAGCCAACATCCTTCTCAATGGTGAAAAACTGAAACCATTTCCACTAAGATCAGGAACAGGACAAGGTTGTCCACTCTCACCACTATTATTCAACATAGTTTTGGAAGTTTTAGCCACAGCAATCAGAGAAGAAAGGAATTCAAATCGGAAAAGAAGTAAAGCTGTCACTGTTTGCAGATGACAGGATACTATACATAGAGAATCCTAAAGATGCTACCAGAAAACTACTAGAGCTAATCAATGAATTTGGTAAAGTACCTGTATACAAAATTAATGCACAGAAATCTCTTGCATTCCTATACACCAGTGATGAAAAATCTGAAAGAGAAATTAAGGAAACACTCCCATTTACCATTGCAACAAAAAGAATAAAATATTTAGGAATATACCTACCTAAGGAGACAAAAGATCTGTATGCAGAAAATTATAAGACACTGATGAAAGAAATTAAAGATGATAAAAACAGATGGAGTTTTATACCATGTTCTTGGATTGGAAGAATTAACATTGTGAAAATGCCTATACTACCCAAAGCAATCCAGAGATTCACTGCAATCCCTATCAAACTACCAATGGCATTTTTCACAGAACTAGAACAAAAAAATCTCACAATTTGTATGGAAACACAAAAGACCCCGAATCACCAAAGCAATCTTGAGAAAGACAAATGAAGCTGGAGGAATCAGGCTCCCAGACTTCCGACCATACTACAAAGCTACAGTAATCAAGACACTATGGCACTGGCAGAAAGACAAAAATATAGATCAGTGGAACTAGATAGAAAGCCCAGAGATAAACCCACAGACATATGGTCACCTTATTTTTCATAAAGGAGGCAAGAATTTAAAATGGAGAAAAGACAGGCTCTTCAATAAGTGGTGCTGAGAAAACTGGACAGCCACATGTAAAAGAATGAAATTAGAACACTCCCTAACACCATACACAAAAATAAACTCAAAATGGATAAAAGACCCAAATATAAGGCCAGATACTATCAAACTCTTAAGAGGAAAACATAGGCAGAACACTCTATGACATAAATCACAGCAAGATCCTTTTTTGACCAACCTCCTAGAGAAATGGAAATAAAAACAAAAATAAACAAATAGGACCTAATGAAACTTAAAAGCTTTTGCAGAGCAAAGGAAACCATAAACAAGATGAAAAGACAACCCTCAGAATGGGAGAAAATATTCGCAAATGAAGCAAGTGACAAAGGATTAATCTGCAAATATACAAGCAGGTCATGCAGCTCAATATCAAATAAACAACCCAATCCAAAAATGGCCAGCAGATCTAAATAGAGATGTCTCCAAAGAAGATATACAGATTGCCAACAAAGACATGAAAGAATGATCAACATCATTAATCATTAGAGAAATGCAAATCAAAACTACAATGAGGTATCACCTCACACCAGTCAGAATGGCCATCATCAAAATATCTATAAACAATAAATGTTGCAGAGGATGTGGAGAAAAGGGAACCCTCTTGCACTGTTGGTGGGAATGTAAATTGATACAGCCACTATGGAGAACAGTATGGAGGTTCCTTAAAAAAATAAATAGAACTACCATACAACGCAGCCATCCCACTACTGGGCATATACCCTGAGAAAACCATAATTCAAAAAGAGTCATGTACCACAATGTTCATTGCAGCTCTATTTACCAATTGCCAAGACATGGAAGCAACCTAAGTGTCCACTGACAGATGAATGGATAAAGAAGATGTGGCACATATATACAATGGAATATTAGTCATAAAAAGAAACAAAATTGAGTTATTTGCAGTGAGATGGATGGACCTAGAGTCTGTCATACAGAATGAAGTAAATCACAAAGAGAAAAACAAATACCGTATGCTAACACATATATATGGAATCAAGGAAAAAAAAAAAGGTTCTGAAGAACCTAGGGGCAGGACAGGAATAAAGATGCAGATGTAGAGAATGGGCTTGAAGACACGGGGAAGGCGAAGCGTAAGCTGGGATGAAGTGAGAGAGTGGCATGGACATATATACACTACCAAATATAAAATAGACAGCTAGTGGGAAGCAGCCACATAGCACAGGGAGATCAGCTCGGTGCTTTGTGACCACCTAGAGGGGTGGGATAGGGAGGATGGGTGGGAGACGCAAGAGGGAGGAGATATGGGGATATATGTATATGTATAACTGATTCACTTTGTTATAAAGCAGAAACTAACACACCATTGTAAAGCAATTATACTCCAATAAAGATGTTAAAAAAAAAAAGTTAATGGGGTAATGTATATAAAGACCCAACACGATGAGTCACTCATAAAAAGGCTTTCAGGAAATAGCAGTTGATATTATTTGATTGTTATTTTTTTAAATGGAAAAGATTTAGGAAGCAAAGTAGTAGTGAAGGCAGAGGAATTAGTTCCCGGCCAAGGGAGTTATTTAATTTCTAATTTAAAAATAAAAAACATAAAAGATATTACAATCCTAGGACCTTAAAGGAATGTAAATGTCAATGTAAATCAAGATCAAACATGAGGAAAAATAATAGGAAGAATGCAATGCACGACGTAACCCCAGCAAATTCTCTAAAGCTTCTTAATAACTATGACATTGCCACCTTGTGGAATTAGTGATGCATTACACATCGGAGGAAATTTGAGTCTTTTTTTTTTTTTTACATAGTTGGTATAGAAAGACTAAATTACACAAATATTCTTACAAAAGAAAATAACATGTAACAAGGTGAGATCATACATAAATTGTTCAAGCACATACTTCCTTTAAAAATAAAAAAGTTAACTGTAGAAAGTGATGTTATAGGACATCTGGCGAACAAACAAAAAATCAGAATTCTGTCACTTGAAAGCAATGACATCATTTAAAAATTATTTCTATTATTTCATCCCATTTTCTACTCACTTCTAAGTTAATATTATATAATTAGGATTTTCCATGCTGTGACATTCATCACAATGATTTTTAATGGCTGCCTAGCATTTTGTTGAACGGACGTGCCATACCCTGCTTCAACATTCCCTTAATGCTGGACATCTAGACGGCTTCCAGGTAAAACGTCAGTTTACTGCGATGGTTTCTTTACAGGTAGATATGAGGTATTTATTTATTTATAAAAATTAAAATATGTTCTTATGAAGGTAATACACAATTAGTATTTTAAAAGTTAAGCAAAATTAAGAAAATAAACTACAGTCACAATTTTCCAACCCAGATAACCACTGTTACACCTTGCAGAGTTTTTAAACACACACACACACATATATAATATATACGTAAACGTATGTTAGCATACATTAACATTTATAAAAACAAAAACGGGATTATATTACTACATGACCTTTTATTCATTTAAAATTCTATCATGTGCAATTTTCTATGCCAGTAATACCCATAGAAAACATTATTTTTGTTGACTAAATAGTATTCCATTATATGTTGATAGATTACTTAATCGCACAGATGTACTATGCAGTGCTAACTTCTGATATACACATTATGAACACGGTTCTTACAATTTGATGAGAGGGAAACAGGCATTAAACAAATAAACAAGAAAAAGAAATATAGAAGCCTGACTTGTGATGAAATGCCATGAAGGAAAATAATAGATACTAGGAGGCAAAAATAGGGGTACACAAGTTGGTTGCAGAAGGTCTGCCTGAGGGAAAAAAATTGGACTTGAAGGACGAAGAATCTGTCATGTGATAACTGAGAAAGTTCTAAGCAGAGAGAGCAGTATATTTGAAGGCCCTGAGGTGGAAAAAAATTCTTAGGAAGCACTGGAAACTGAAAGGTGCTCACTGTGGCTCGCACTTAATGAGGCTGGGACAGATGCAGCTGGAGGGCTTCTCTGCCATGGCAGGGAGTAGGTACTGTACTTTCAGTGTGTGGCAGTCACATGGTCTGATTTCTATTTTAGAAAGCTCACTCTGCCTGTTCCGTGTTGAAGAATGGATTGCGGGGGAACAGTGGAAGATGGGAGACTAGTTAGGGGAGTACAGCAAGAACCCAAACAGGAGATGCTGGGGGCTTGGAGTAGTGTAGAGGTAATAGTTGGATAGGAGATATAATGGCATGGGGAGTTGGAAGTTGAAATTAATATCCCATCCAGTCCCAAGAGTCAGCGGTAAATATTGCATCCAGGGTGGCTGCTAACATTTTCAGGGCTGAGACAAGAGGACAAAAGAAGACCCTTCTCCCATTCTCTCCCCACCGCTTGCCCTAACACTTGCTTGTGGATACCTGAACCCACTAATCCAAGCTCCAACCACACCACCTGCCATAGCCAGGATCCACCCTTAGGAGGAACCACCTGGAGAAGAGAGCCATGCAGGCCTTGTTTGAGGAGGGAGTTCTGGGGTCCTTTGTGGTCTCAGGGGAAGGAAGTGGGCTTTGGGTTGACTTCTTGCCCTGTGGAAGGGGTCCAGAGGGAAGAGGGCAAGGGTGAGGACCCTGATGCTCAGGATCTTAAGGTGGTGCTGACCCCATCCCGTCAAAATTAACTTTGAAAAACCTCTTAAATTATCCATAAAGTATAGTACCGTATATATGTTTTATATGTAAAATCCTATATCACTATTTTCTAATTCTTCCTTTTCCGTGGCTCTCAAATTAATTTCATCTTCCATGATATTTGTAGAGTCATCAACTCCCACTTGCCTGGCTACTTAAACAATGCCTTTCATAGCTCTTTCGTTTTCCTAGTCATCTCCCAGGGATGTGCAGAGGATACATCTTCCTCTATCGGTGGTGAATAAACCCTTGAAAGCATTCAACCTTCCTTATATATTGGCTTTTAGGCTTGATGGCATCTATCACCTGCTTAAGTTACTACAAGACGATACCCTGTATATTTTAGAAAACGGCAGGACTCGGAATGACAAGTTGAAAGAGAAGGAGGGAAATTTTAAAGTGATTCTAGGTTTCCAGCTTGAGCAACTGGTTTAACAGTGGTGCTATTTTCTGAGAGGAGAAAGACCGGGGAAGAACAGGTGTAGGTGTAATGTAATTCGTTGACCTGATTCTCTATATTTGGATATTTAGGTTGGTTGCGATATCTTATAACTAGGAACAGTACTCTGGTTTACGGCAAAATCTTTTCACACATCCTTAATTTCTAAACACTCAATTTTTGGGTTAAAGGATGTGCACATTCTTTAGATTTTTAATACACATTGCCAAACAAGTTCTAAAAGAACTGTTTCCTCACACTGTTAATATTAGGGTCTATTTTGAATACTGAGGTTCTCAGTATGCTCCCTCTTTTTCTTTCCTTTTCTCCTTACCACTTTTCCTTTGTCCATTCAATAACTAAACTTTTATCAAGTACCTACTATATCCCACACAGGGTCTGAGATAAATCTAGCTTTGTTCCTTGTTGGGGGCTGCGAGGTGACTGGGAGAGGAAGAGCTATAGAAGACGCTAGAGTTTTGAATTGGATGACTTGGATATCCCACCCACAAAATTTTTTCTCTCTGGATAGCAGTCCAAATTAGTTAAAATTCCTTCTTCATTTAGGTTGGTGATGCCACTCTAAGAATTTGGAAGAAAAAATGTTTACCTTTGAGCAGACTGTGAATAGGACACTGAGACCAGGCTTTCCCCCAAAGAACTGTAACTTAGAGGGTATCATTTTCCAATGAGCTTTTAAAATATTATGCAAATTTTACACTTTAGCCAATGGCCACATCACTTCTCCAGGCTTTGAGGCAGGGTTGCCCTAGCCAGGGATCTGTCTCCTGGGAGCTGACAGAGAAGAATGGAGGAGACCAGAGGTCAGGGCGGGAGTTCCCAGCATGAGGCCTCTTTGTGCACACTAGGGCCAACCCCCAATGTCTTGATCTGAGAGTATATCCCATACTACTTGGTTTGAACACCTGAGTGGCTAGATTTAACTATGACCTTGCGTTAAAACAGGCACCGGTGGACTTCCTTATTGCTGTAATTCAGATAGGAGTGTCCAACCCAACAACAATATCTTTTCTCAACGGGCACTTAGTAAAAGACTTCATTCAGCACACATAACACTATATTTATTACCAGTCATTGGAGACTTAGGCCCCTTGAAAGGCTGAAAAATAATGACAGTGTACCTATGTGTCCAAGGAATTAAAAGGAGATTCCTGGAGTATTGTGAACCTAACACAAGCCTTGATCATGAGTACCACTGTTCTCTTTTTAAACATGGGCTATTAGAAAATCCCTGTAATCCAGAGTTCTAACACTTACTTATTTAAGTAATTTGCTAGAGGCTCTTTGACCTCTAGTAAGCTACCTAAGTCTCTGAGTCACTGTGTTCACATCTTTAAAATGGAAACAACATTCTAGTCTCATGATTCTTGTAAGCATTTAAGGAGCTAATGCACCTAAAGCCCATAGTAGCTTTCACTTAGTGAAAGTGTTTAGTAAGTGGTGGCTGTTTCTGGAACAGTGTACACCATCATACCACATCTGAGTCATAAAATATTAATGCATTTTATTACTAAGACCATCTATTTGAAAGCCAGAGGAACCATTTCCAGGTATTGTTTTGTAATGAAAAATAGAGTTTTAAAAGAATTAACAACTGCCTTTTAAAAATATATGATGTGGTTAAATCTTTGGAACTCTAGATATTTATTAGTTTATTCCACATTTGCTGAACACTTTTTATTTACCAAAATTATGCTATATATCTGTGTCTTTCTGAATGGGCTCTTGCAGTTCTTTTCTCAGTAGGATACTGAAGCAATACAACAGCAGATCAATCTAGACCATCCTACTCAAACAAGCATTGCACTGATTATAATCAACTCAACATTCTGGCACTTTGCAGACTTCCTCACTTTGGAAGAAAAGAAAGAGATGTCTAAAAAAGGAATATGTGCTCTTCAGGGGAAGGAAAGAGTCTTTCTAATTCGCTCTCTCATACGCCACCGTACACACATGTCTCCAGGACAAATTAAAGAATGTTGTGATAACTTTAATTTTTGAATCCCAATAGGAGGCCAACATTTCTTAAACAATAAAAGTTACAGACAACCATGACTTTTATTTAACCAAGTGCTTTAACTTCCTCCCTCTTCCTAGGAATCTAACAAGGAGTAAAATAGGGCATTTAGTCTCTCCCCTCTCATCGTGCCAAAATGTTGGAGGTACTGCAGGCAACAGGGCATATTCCACCAGGATCAGGGGATCCTGGATGGGAAGGGCTCTGGTGAAGGCGGCATTTGTCCTAAATAATGGCAGACAAAAGAGACCTCTGATAAAATGATAGACAGGCTGTCAAATAACACAGGCACCAGCTGTTCCAGAAGACAGAGCAGGGAGCGTGTGGAGGGTTCAAGGCAGCAGACCCTGCTCTCTAACCATCAGGGCAGCCAGCATGGGAACACGATGCCTTCTAAGGAGATTCTGAACCAGTTAGAAGAATTACTAAATTAACTTCTAGTAATAATTAGCAGTTGACTGTACCTGCAAGTTAGGAGATCCAGAGCAATCAGGAAGTTTCCTGCAGTATAGGATGTTCAAGTCTTCTAAATCCCAGATTGGGACAGATCACCTGTCCAAAGGCTTTTTCTCCTGACTTGTGTATTTGCTGATATTCCCTTTGTAAAACTACAATGCAGATACAATTTTCTTTCCTACTCTTTGAGCTTATTAAAAGCAAAATAAAAATTACTTTGGGAAGAGCTTCAAGACGGCGGAAGAGTAAGACGTGGAGATCACCTTCCTCCCCACAAATACATCAGAAATGCATCTACATGTGGAACAACTCCTACAGAACACCTACTGAACGCTGGCAGAAGACCTCAGACCTCCCAAAAGGTAAGAAACTCCCCACGTACCTGAGTAGGGCAAAAGAAAAAAGAAAAAACAGAGACAAAGAATAGGGAGGGGACCTGCATCAGTGGCAGGGAGCTGTGAAGGAGGAAAGGTTTCCACACACTAGGAAGCCCCTTCGCGGGCGGAGACTGCGGGTGGCGGAGTGAGGAGCTTCGGAGCCACGGAGGAGAGTGCAGCAACGGGGCTGCGGAGGGCAAAGCGAAGAGATTCCCGCACACAGGATCGGGGCTGACCAGCACTCACCAGCCTGAGAGGCTTATCTGCTCACCCTCCGGGACGGGCGGGGGCTGGGAGCTGAGGCTCGGGCTTCGGTCGGATCCCAGGGAGAAGACTGGGGTTGGCGGCGTGAACACAGCCTGAAGGGGGCTAGTGCGCCACACCTAGCCGGGAGGGGGTCCGGGCAAAGTCTGGAGCTGCCGAAGGGACAGGAGACTTTTTCTTCCCTCTTTGTTTCCTGGTGCACGAGGAGAGGGGATTCAAAGCGCGGCTTAAAGGAGCTCCAGAGACGGGCGCGAGCCGCAGATATTAGCGCGCACCCCAGAGACGGGCAGGAGACGCTAAGGCTGCTGCTGCCGCCACCAAGAAGCCTATGTGAGCACAGGTCACTATCCACACCTCCCCTCCTGGGAGCCTGTGCAGCCCGCCACTGCCAGGGTCCTGTGATCCAGGGACAACTTCCCCGGGAGAACGCATGGCGCACCTCAGGCTGGTGCAACGTCACACCGGCCTCTGCCGTCACAGGCTCGCCCCACATTCTGTACTCCTCCCTCCCCTCGGCCTGAGTGAGCCAGAGCCCCCGAATCAGCTGTTCCTTTAACCCCGTCCTGTCTGAGCGAAGAACAAACGCACTCAGGCGACCTATATGCGGGGGGCGGGGGGGGGGGGGCCAAATCCAAAGCTGAACCCCAGGAGCTGTGCAAACAAAGAAGAGAAAGAGAAATTTCTCCCAGCAGCCTCAGGAGCAGCGGATTAAACCTCCACAATCAACTTGATGTACCCTGCAACTGTGGAATACCTGAATAGACAACGAATCATCCCAAATTGAGGAGGTGGACTTTGGGAGCAAAGATGTATTATTTTTTCCCATTTTTCTCTTTTTGTGAGTGTGTATGTGTATGCTTCTGTGTGTGATTTTGTCTGTATAGCTTTGCTTTTACCATTTGTCCTAGGGTTCTGTCCGTCTGTTTTTTTTGTTTGTTTGTTTTTACTTAAAAAATTTTTTTCTTAATAATTATTTTTTATTTTAATAACTTTTATTTTACCCTCTTTCTTTCCATTTTTTTCTCCCTTTTATTCTGAGCCATGTGGATAAAAGGCTCTTGGTGCTCCAGCCAGGAGTCAGTGCTGTGCCTCTGAGGTGGGAGAGCCAAGTTCAGGACATTGGTCCACAAGAGACCTCCCAGCTCCACGTAATATCAAATGGTGAAAATCTCCCAGAGATCTCCATCTCAACGCCAAGACCCAGCTCCACTCAACGACCAGCAAGCTACAGTGCTGGACACCCTATGCCAAACAACTAGCAAGACAGGAACACAGCCCCATCCATTAGCAGAGAGGCTGCCTAAAATCATAATAAGGACACAGACACCCCAAAACACACCACCACACGTGGACCTTCCCACCAGAAAGACAAGATCAGGCCTCATCCACCAGAACACAGGACCTAGTCCCCTCCAACAGGAAGCCTACACAACTCACTGAACCAACCTTAGCCACTGGGGACAGACACTAAAAAACACGGGAACTTCAAATCTGCAGGCTGCGAAAAGCAGACCCCAAACACAGTAAGTTAAGCAAAATGAAAAAACAGAAAAACACACAAGATGAAGGAGCAAGGTAAAAACCCACCAGACCTAATAAATGAAGAGGAAATAGGCAGTCTACCTGAAAAAGAATTCAGAATAGTGATAGCAAAGATGATCCAAAATCTTGGAAAGAGAATGGCGAAAATACAAGAAACGTTTAACAAGGACCTAGAAGAACTAAAGAGCAAACAAACAATGATGAACACCACAATAAATGAAATTAAAAATTCTCTAGAAGGGGTCAATAGCGGAATAACTGAGGCAGAAGAATGGATAAGTGACCTGGAAGATAAAATAATGGAAATAACTACTGTAGAGCAGGATAAAGAAAAAAGATTGAAAAGAATTGAGGACAGTCTCAGAGACCTCTGGGGAAACATTAAATGCACCAACATTCGATTTATAGGGGTCCCAGAAGAAGAAGAGAAAAAGAAAGGGACTGAGAAAATATTTGAACAGATTATAGTTGAAAATTTCCCTAATATGGGAAAGGAAATAGTTAATCAAGTCCAGGAAGCACAGAGAGTCCCATACAGGATAAATCCAAGGAGAAACACACCAAGACACACATTAACCAAACTATCAAAAATTAAATACAAAGAAAACATATTAAAAGCAGCAAGGGAAAAACAACAAATAACACACAAGGGAATCCCCATAAGGTTAACAGCTGATCTTTCAGCAGAAACTCTGCAAGCCAGAAGGGAGTGGCAGGACATAATTAAAGTGATGAAGGAGAAAAACCTACAACCAAGATTACTTTACCCAGCAAGGATCTCATTCAGATTTGATGGAGAAATTAAAATCTTTACAGACAAGCAAAAGCTGAGAGAGTTCAGCACCACCAAACCAACTTTACAAAAAATGCTAAAGGAACTTCTCTAGGCAGGAAACACAAGAGAAGGAAAAGACCTACAATAACAAGCCCAAAACAATTAAGAAATTGGGAGTAGGAACATACATATCGATAATTACCTTAAATGCAAAAGGATTAAATGCACCAAAAGACACACACTCGCTGAATGGATACAAAAACAAGAGCCGTATATATGCTGTCTACAGGAGACCCACTTCCGACCTAGGGACACATACAGACTGAAAGTGAGGGGATGGAAAAAGCTATTCCATGCAAATGGAAATCAAAAGAAAGCTGGAGTAGCAATTCTCATATCAGACAAAATAGACTTTAAAATAAAGACTATTAAAACAGACAAAGAAGGACACTACATAATGATCAAGGGATCAATCCAAGAAGAAGATATAACAATTGTAAATATTTATGCACCCAACATAGGAGCACCTCAATACATAAGGCAAATATTAACCATAAAAGGGGAAATCAACAGTAACACAATAATAGCAGGGGACTTTAACATCCCACTTTCACCAATGGACAGATCATCCAAAATGAAAATAAATAAGGAAACACAAGCTTTAAATGATACATTAAACAAGATGGACTTAATTGATATTTATAGGACATTCCATCCAAAAACAACAGAATACACATTCTTCTCAAGTGCTCATGGAACATTCTCCAGGATAGATCATATCTTGGGTCACAAATCAAGCCTTGGTAAATTTAAGAAAATTGAAATCGTATCAAGTATCTTTTCTGACCAAAATGCTATGAGACTATATATCAATTACAGGAAAAGATCTGTAAAAAATAGAAACACATGGAGGCTAAACAATACACTACTTAATAACCAAATGATCACTGAAGATCAAAGAGGAAATCAAAAAATACCTAGAAACAAATGACAATGGAGACACGACGACTCAAAACCTATGGGATGCAGCAAAAGCAGTTCTAAGAGGGAAGTTTATAGCAATACAATCCTACCTTAAGAAACAGGAAACATCTCAAGTAAACAACCTAACCTTACACCTAAAGCAATTAGAGAAAGAAGAACAAAAAAATCCCAAAGTTAGTAGAACGAAAGTAATCATAAAGATCAGATCAGAAATAAATGAAAAAGAAATGAAGGAAATTATAGCAAAGATCAGCAAAACTAAAAGCTGCTTCTTTGAGAAGATAAACAAAATTGATAAACCATTAGCCAGACTCATCAAGAAAAAAAGGGAAAAGACTCAAATCAATAGAATTAGAAATGAAAAAGGAGAAGTAACAACTGACACTGCAGAAATACAAAGGATCATGAGAGATTACTACAAGCAACTCTATGCCAATAAAATGGACAGCCTGGAAGAAATGGACAAATTGTTAGAAATGCACAACCTGCCAAGACTGAACCAGGAAGAAATAGAAAATATGAACAGACCAATCACAAGCACTGAAATTGAAACTGTGATTAAATATCTTCCAACAAACAAAAACCCAGGACCAGATGGCTTCACAGGCGAATTCCGTTAAACATTTAGAGAAGAGCTAACACCTATCCTTCTCAAACTCTTCCAAAATATAGCAGAGGGAGGAACACTCCCAACTTCATTCTATGAGGCCACTATCACCCTGACACCAAAACCAGACAAAGATGTCATAAAGAAAGAAAACTACAGGCCAATATCACTGATGAACATAGATGCAAAAATCCTCAACAAAATACTAGCAAACAGAATCCAACAGCACATTAAAAGGATCATACACTATGATCAAGTGGGGTTTATTCCGATAATGCAAGCATCCTTCAATATATGCAAATCAATCAAGGTGATACACCATATTAACAAATTGAAGGAGAAAAACTGTATGATCATCTCAATAGATGCAGAGAAAGCTTTCACAAAATTCAACACCCATTTATGATAAAAACCCTGCAGAAAGTAGGCATAGAGGGAACTTTCCTCAACATAATAAAGGCCATATATGACAAACCTACAGCCAACATCGTCCTCAATGGTGAAAAACTGAAAGCATTTCCACTAAGATCAGGAACAAGACAAGGTTGCTCACTCTCACCACTCATATTCAACATAGTTTTGGAAGTTTTAGCCACAGCAATCAGAGAAGAGAAAGAAATAAAAGGAATACAAATTGGAAAAGAAGAAGTAAAGTTGTCACTGTTTGCAGACGACATGATACTATACATAGAGAATCCAAAAGATGCTACCAGAAAACTACTAGAGCTAATCAATGAATTTGGTAAAGTAGCAGGATACAAAATTAATGCACAGAAATCTCTGGCATTCCTATACACTAATGATGAAAAATCTGACAGTGAACTTAAGAAAACACTCCCATTTACCATTGCAACAAAAAGAATAAAATATTTAGGAATATACCTACCTAAGGAGACAAAAGATCTGTATGCAGAAAATTATAAGACACTGATGAAAGAAATTAAAGATGATATAAACAGATGGAGAGGTACACCATGTTCTTGGATTGGAAGAATCAACATTATGAAAATGACTGTACTACCCAAAGCAATCTACAGATTCAATGCAATCCCTATCAAACTACCACTGGCATTTTTCACAGACATAGAAGAAAAAATTTCTCAATTTGTATGGAAACACAAAAGACCCCGAATAGCCAAAGCAATCTTGAGAAAGAAAAATGGAACTGGAGAAATCAGGCTCCCTGACTTCAGAGTATACTACAAAGCTACAGTAATCAAGACAGTATGGTACTGGCACAAAGACAGAAATATAGATCAATGGAACAGGATAGAAAGCCCAGAGATAAACCCACGCACATATAGTCACCTTATCATTGATAAAGGAGGCAAGCATATACAGTGGAGAAAAGACAGCCTCTTCAATAAGTGCTGCTGGGTAAACTGGACAGGTACATGTAAAAGTATGAAATTAGAACACTCCCTAACACCATACACAAAAATAAACTCAAAATGGATTAAAGACCTAAATGTAAGGCCAGATACTATCAAACTCTTAGAGGAAAACATAGGCAGAACACTCTGACATAAATCACAGCAAGATCCTTTTTGATCCACCTCCTAGAGAAATGAAAAACAAAAATAAACAAATAGGACCTAATGAAACTTAAAAGCTTTTGCACAGCAAAGGAAACCATAAACAAGATGAAAAGACAACCCTCAGAATGGGAGAAAATATTTGCAAATGAAGCAACTGACAAAGGATTAATCTCCAAAATTTACAAGCAGCTCATGCAGCTCAATATCAAAAAAAAACTAACCCAATCCAAAAATGGGCAGAAGACCTAAACAGACATTTCTCCAAAGAAGATATACAGATTGCCAACAAACACATGAAAGAATGCTCAATATCATTAATCATTAGAGAAATGCAAATCAAAACTACAATGAGATATCATCTCACATCAGTCAGAATGGCCATCATCAAAAAATCTAGAAACACTAAATGCTGGAGAGGGTGTGGAGAAAAGGGAACCCTGTTGCACTGTTGGTGGGAATGTAAATTGATACAGCCACTATGGAGGCTTCTTAAAAAACTAAAAATAGAACTACCATACGACCCAGCCATCCCACTACTGGGCATATACCCTGAGAAAACCATAATTCAAAAAGAGTCATGTAGCAAAATGTTCATTGCAGCTCTATTTACAATAGGCAGGACATGGAAGAAATCTAAGTGTCCATCCACAGATGAATGGATAAAGAAGATGTGGTACATATACACAGTGGAATATTACTCAGCCATAAAAAGAAACAAAATTGAGTTATTTGTAGTGAGTTGGATGGACCTAGAGTCTGACATACAGAGTGAAGTAAGTCAGAAAGAGAAAAAGAAATACTGTATGCTAACACATATACATGGAGTCTAAGAGAAAAAAAAAAAGGTCATGAAGAACCTAGAGGCAAGACGAGAATAAAGACACAGACCTACTAGAGCATGGACTTGAGGATATGGGGAGGGGGAAGGGTAAGCTGTGACAAAGTGAGAGAGTGGCATGGACATATATACACTACCAAACGTAAAATAGATAGCTAGTGCGGAGCAGCCGCATAGCACAGGGAGTTCAGCTCGGTGCTTTGTGACCACCTAGAGGGATGGGATAGGGAGGATGTGAGGGAGGGAGACGCAAGAGGGAAGAGATATGGGAACATATGTATATGTACAACTGATTCACTTTGTTATAAAGCAGAAACTAACACACCACTCTAAAGCAATTATACTCCAGTAAAGATGTTAAAAAAATTACTTTGAACATACTTTAAAATCCTTCAAGTACAACCCAACTGAAAAATGGACAAAAGACTTAAACAGACATTTCTCCAAAGAAGTCATACAGATGGCCAACAGGCACATGAAAAGATGCTCAACATCACTAATAATTAGAGAAATGCAAATCAAAACTACAATGAGGTACCACTTCAAGCCAATCAGAATGACCAACATTAAAAAGTCTACAAATAATAAATGGTGGAAAGGGTGTGGAGAAAAGAGAACCCTCTTACTTGGGTTAGAGGGTTGGTGGGAATGTAAGTTCGTGTAGCCATTATGGAAAACAGTGTAGAGGTTCGTCAAAAAACTAAAAATAGAGTTGCCATATGATTCAGCAATTCCACTCCTGACCATATACCCAGACAAAACTATAATTCAAAAAGGTACACACATCCCAATATTCAGAGCAGCACTATTTACAATAGCCAAGCCATGGAAACAACCTAAATGTCCATCGACAGAGGAATGGATAAAGAAGATGTGGTACATATATACAATAGAATACTACTCAGCCATAAAGAAGAATGAAATAATGCCATTTGCAGCAACATAGATGCACCTGGAGATCATCATACTAAACGAAGTAAGTCAGAAAGAGAAAGACAAATACCATATGATATTACTTATAACTGGAATCTAAAATACAACACAAATGAACATATCTACGAAACAGAAACAGACTCGCAGACATAGAGAATAGACTTGTGGTTGCCAAGGGGAAGAGGAGATAGGGAAGGGAAGGACTGGGAGTTGGGATTAACAGATGCAAACTATTATGTATAGGATGGATAAACAACAAGGCCTTACTGTATAGCACAGGTAACTATATTCGATATCCTGTGATAAACCATAATGGAAAAGAATATGAAGGACATATATATGTATATATGAGTCGCTTTGCTGTACAGCAGAAATTAACACATTATAAATCAACTATGCTTCAATAAAATTTTTTTAGAAATCACATTTAAAAACTTCTTCAAGTACAAATAAAGCAGGGTAATGTTTCAGCATCATCATTATCTCCCCACATCAGTCACTGTCTTGCAGCCACCCTTGGACATACATTTATACCAGCGCTACTCAAAGTACAAAAGCTGTGCAAACTAGCATGTTTCTCACCAAAAGTTTCTATGCTAACACAAGGGTTCTTCAGCTTGTGAGTCTTTTTCTTTGGTAGCTTTTCAATCTTTTGTCACTTGGCTCTATTTTGACTGTCATGTTCACTGCCATACTGTGTTTATTCACAATTTGCCAATTTCTCGGCATTTCCAGGACATTAAGAGTAGATGAGTACAACAGAACAGAATATGCGCGATGGGAACTGTCCCTGAAATACTGTCCCTTTAAGTCAAAGATTACCTTTGGACCAGATCTTTGAGGGTAATGTTCTTTAGGCTGTTGACTTGGCCGATGAGTAAGAAACCTTGGTCTGTTATGTAATAACTACCAGTAGGAAAGTCATCCTTCAGCATGAGTGGCTAAGAGACTCTCTCCTGATTTGGGGTCGGGCCAGTCAGGCACCAGTCTGCTTATCTGTGCAGATGGGGGCAGCCCCGCCCACAGGTCAGGAGAGCCTGTCTTCGGGCATCACATCAGGGTTGTGGTCCATGTCCTGTGGTGAGCAAATATTGACAGAACTGGATTCCTCTTGGAACTGCAAGGAGGGTGGGTGGCTGGTTAATGACCGTCAGACTCCATACTTGAAAGAGCTCAAAATCTTTTTGTTTTGTTTTTGTTTTTAATTTTGGCCACCCCGTGCAGCTTTGCAGGATCTCAGTTCCATGAACCCGGGCGA
Source organism: Tursiops truncatus (assembly GCF_011762595.2). Taxonomy (NCBI): domain Eukaryota; kingdom Metazoa; phylum Chordata; class Mammalia; order Artiodactyla; family Delphinidae; genus Tursiops; species Tursiops truncatus. Next base: position 88,177,565 of record NC_047039.1, on the reverse strand, counting down.
TGGCAGTGAACGCGCCGAGTCCTAACCTCTAAACAGAGAGATTGGGACAGAAAATCTGTAAGCTAAGAAAAGGTCTCTAATTTAATTAACCCGTTTCAGAGGTAAACTCCATAGAACAGCACAGAACAGCAGGAACTAATGGTCACTTACCACTGTTGCAGTCTGAAGGCTGTGTGCTTCCTGGTCTTTTGATGACTCACTGGTATCAAGGGAAGGATAGAAAAAAAAAGGGGAAAAGCTAACATTTACTAATGTCCTGCTGTGTGTTGGGCACTGCTCTCAGGTATTCTATACATATTTTTTCTCACTCAATCCTCAAGAGAAGATATTATTAGCTCCCTTTGCCAGATAAAGAGGAAAAGTTAAGTGACTTGCCAACATAATGGGGTGGGAGGTGGGGCAGGGAAGGACAAGATTCAAATTCAAGTCCTTTGGATTTCAAATTCCATGCTTTTTTCCTCTAGACTATGCCAAGTGGGTAAGGCTATGCATGGCGTGGCTGAAGACCAAGCAGAAGGGAGGCGGAAGAAACAAAGAGATTGTGTTTGTCCATCTTTCCTGATTGTGTAGCAGGGCCCCACGGTAAGCACCTCCTCCTGTTGTCAAAAGCAACATGCAGATATATCCATTATCACTTATTATATGTTCAAGGTGAAAAATTGTGCACGAAATAATGAATTGGTTTATTTCGTGCCTCAGGCTCTGAATATAAACCAGAGCTCAGCTTTTGGCCCTGTTAAGGACACCTGTGGGGGTTTCCCGGGGTCTGTGTGATGGGCACTGCTGTGTATGTGGCCCTGTTAGCACAGGAAGAGGAGGCAGTGCAGAAGCTCCAAAATAAAAGGCATGGAGAGCCTGCTCTGACTAATAGCCACAGTAAACAAACAAAGAAACAAACCAAAAACCGCCCCCCACCAAACCTCTGTTATAGTTCACAAGCCAAATCTAATTACCAGAATGCTAAAAGTCTTTTCAAATGGGCAGGGGCTTTTTTTTGTGTTGAATATGCATGAAATTCTCAACTACTAGATAAAATTTTTTTAAAAACAATTATTTATTTGGCTGCACTGGGTCTTAGTTGTGGCATGTGGGATCTAGTTCAATCCCTGACCAGGGATTGAACCCAGGGCCCTGCACTGGGAGTGCGGAGTCTTCACCACTGGACCACCAGGGAATTTTAATCAGGAATTTGGACTCAGTTAAATTTGTCGACCATCAGATAAAAAGGAGGTGCTCTGCTTTGTGTATTGCTATTCCAATGGAATAAACAATCTGATAAAAAGCACATCTTAAATTTAAGCTCTTCAGTGGTTAGTCACAACCTACAGGGTGAAATCTAACCTTGGCAAGTGGGGGAGGTTTGGCCTGACTCCTTGGCCCCATTACCTGTCACTGACTTCCAGCCTCACACTTTATAAGGGCAAATTATTTGGAGGTTACCCCTTTCCTGTGACATTCACCCCGAATGACATTTCACACCTCTGTGTTTCAGCACATACCAGTCTCTCTTCTGGGAGCTTGGGACCTGGTAATGTCCACGTAGGATCTGGAAGAACGAATCTTTCCCACATCTCACCTTCTTCCTTGACTCCGCCCCTTCGTCTCACTGCTTCTCCACATCACACACACTTCCACTGTAGGGACCACGCCTGCACCCTCCCCATCCCTGAGCCCCGAGTTCTCTGAGAGGATGGCTGGCATAAGTAGGTGCTCAGTAAAAAGAAGAAACCAAGATATCATGAAACAATTTTTTTTTTTAATCTTGCCTGGAGTCATCAATGAGAGATAAAAACTGGCTTCTCACTTTTCCTCTAAAACAACCACAAAGAATAATTTCCCTAGCCAAAGAGTTCAGTAAATCCTTTCAGAGGAAATCCAAGAGTTGGTAATGTTTCAAGTAAATGTGAAATAAGAATATTTGTTCTAAGAAACATGTAAGATAATTGAAGGATAATATTCAAATATATATTGATTCTACTTGAAGCTAGTGAAAAGAAGATACAAATATAAACGCATATCCCCTAGATACCTGGGGCTTTGGGTATATTAAACATCGCTGTTAGAATTCAGACACTAAAATGCAGCACCTTCGGTATCTGGGCCCCTTAAGAGAAAACACCTGTGTATCAATAGTTTGCGGGGTTGAGCCTTTGCTAATTGTTACTCTCAACCAGGAGGTGTCGTCAGAGACAAGTGCGTTTGCTATGGCTGCCTTCTTGAGGCTGATCACCCAAATCCTGCTCCAGGTGGAATTCCTGCTGCCTCCTAAGATCCTATCCCTCTGTGGAAGCTTCAGCTGGAACAGCCAGTATACACACCTGCAGTTCTCAAAGTGTATTATACAGGAGAATCACTCGGGGGCGGCGGGGTGGGGGGGGGCGATGCTAAAATGCAGATTCCTCAGCTGCAGCTGTGGAGATCCTGATTCAGTAGGTCTGGAGTGGGGCTCGGGGGTGATTTTCATCTTAAGCACCATCTTCTTCTCCCTCCAACCTCCCACTGTGAAGCGCTTCGAGAAACACTGATCTGCACCTACATAGACTGTACAATATCATCTCACAGCCTCAACTCAGACACAGGCTGGAAGGGGACTCATTTGTTCACTCATTCGTCAAACACCTACTGAGTCCTTACAGCCAGCCAGTCACCACTGGGTACCTTGACAAAGTCACGCAGCTCATCTTCCTCTCTCAGGCTTGAGATCCCCATCAAGGGATCAATCATAGAATCCAGTAAAGACTTAGCCTATCCTTTCTTATGTTCACCCCCATCAAAGAACCTGGCTTCCACCATGATAGGGGAAAAAGCCCCCCTTTCGCATAAAGAACACTGCCATGATTACAGAAATTCTGCCTCTAAATTGATCCCTAATGGTTATTTTACAGGATATCAACATTCCAATGATTTAGTTAGGAAGGAATCTTATCACCAAGATTCATTCTTTCAAACACAGACAAAAATAATAAATCCATGGCTTTAAAAACACAGACCAAACTAATAAATCCACATGTATCTGAAAATCAAAATGCTGCTGAGTATGTTTCACTGCCATGTTAACTTTGTAAGTCCAAGATAAATAAAAATCCTGGTAGGAAACAGTGGGATAAATTACATTACTATAAATAAAACATAAACTAAAATTCCATTAGAAATTTTAAATCACCATGATATGGTTACCCCGGGGGAGTTGAGGGAGAGCGCTTTCTTAGAAACTGTAATGAAAGTTGCATATCCCACTATAGTTTTTCAGGCTACAGCTGAAAAACACCATCTGTTCAGTGACCAAAACTTACCATGCAACAGTTCACCTATTTTTAACTTTCTGACCATCAGAAAAGTTTTTGTTCTAGAAAGGACTTTAAAGGTCATTAAATCCGACCTTTCACTCTACACTCAATACTGCTTTATAACATCGCAGCTGCAGAAGTGCCCTACAGCCTCTGCATGCATTCTACTCCTCTGTGGGTCAAGAGGGTCACTGCCTCCCTGGAGCTCAGCCCATCTTGGTACTGTTCCAGTTTTTAGCACTTTCTACCTCACATCCTGTCTGATAAGCAGAAAAAGCCAGTTTTGTTTTTTGGTTTTTTTTCCCACAAGAAAGGCTTTCCCCTCTTAGAACAGAGCAGGGTTCCTGGATTAGGATGGCATCTCGGCTGCATTGACCAGAAACCTGATTCAGTGCCTTAAACAAGGCAGGGCTTAATTCTTCTTATGTAACAGGAAGCCCAGAAGACAGCTCAAGTGAGAGAAGCTGTGGCCTTCCTGGCCACGACTCTATCACATAGCCACCTCAAACTTCAAGGAAGTATGGGACAGTGGGTATTTTAGCTGGTGACCAGAACAATATCTGGGTTATATCCACGAGGAAGAAGGTTGGGACAGATTTTGGGTAGGGCGATTAGCAGTCACTGCCACAGCCTGAGAGTAGTATCAGGTGACTAATATGCTAACTGACTGATGAAATCTGTCTTTCTAACCATTAGAACTTAGGACAGGATTATAGAAACTTTTTTTTTTTTTTCTGTAACATCCCTTCAGCTGTTTGCACACAATGATCGTTTGTTTTCCTTTTCCCCATCCCAAGATGTCTCTTTTCCAAGTGATGTCTTTTCCAGGCTTGTCTCTGAAAACACTCCCATTTGTTTATATTCCAGGTGCGGCCTGACCTATAAAAAGTAATGCAGAGTCATCTCCTTCCTCCTGCTGTACACCATACTATTATTAACAGAGCCTAAAATCCCCTGAACTGAAACAGCCTGCTGTCAATTCATGCAGAGCATGCCTTGAACTCAGATGCTTGTGGGGAAGGGGTAGGGCCAAGGAAGGCACACATCACTGAGTACTTACCTTGTGACAGGCACCCCACCATCTCCTTTATAAGGCATCCATTCAGAAGACCCCACCAGGCCATATCAACCTCATTTAGCCATTGCAAGGCTGCTTTTATGGACCCAAGGAAGCACTTTACATTATCACTGCTAACCTCCATCCTCCATGCTATCAGGTTTAGTCCACTGCTCCTGAGCTCTGATTATTACCCCATGGACTATATATCTAGCATTTTTAGTTCTAAGTCACCTTAATATATGATTATCTTTGGTATTAGTTAGGATTGTGTTCAGCTGTAATGAAAAAAAACCCAAATAATAGCTGCTAACATAAGACAGAAATTAATTCAAAAGTCTGGAAGTTGTTAGCCAAGTTGACATGATGTGCCGAAGTATCAGGGATGCAGGCACCTTCTGTCTCGTTGTTCCATCACGCATGTCTCCCAGTGTCAAGGTCACCTTGCTGTCCAGAATGGCTGCTGAACCTCCAGCCACCACATCTGAATTCCAGCTGGCAGGGAAAAGGAAATTGAGGAAGGAGTAATGGCCCTTCCTTTTAAAGACATTTCCTGATAGTTACATGTCATTTGCACTTACATGCCACTGGCCAGAACTGAGTCACATGGTCACAATTTAGCTGCAAGGGAGAGCTGGGAAATGCAGCCTTTGTTCAGGATGGCTATATATCCATTTAAAAACCAGGTGACTGCTGTCATCAAAGATTAAGTAAAAAGATATTGGGAGACAACCTATAGTCTTGGCCACTCCTTCCATTCTTCATCCACGTCAGTGGTAAAAACATTAAACTATCCAAGACAAAGGCAAAAAACACCAACAATAATAGGAGATAATATTTATTGAGCATTTACTATGTGCCAGCCACCGCCCTATGCATTTTACGTGTAATAATGTAGTTAATCATCACAAAAGCATTGTTAAGTTGGGCACTATTTTTTTTTTTTTTTTGCGGTACACGGGCCTCTCACTGTTGTGGCCTCTCCCGTTGCGGAGCACAGGCTCCGGACGCGCAGGCTCAGTGGCCATGGCTCACGGGCCCAGCCGCTCCGCGGCATGTGGGATCCTCCTAGACCGGGGCACGAACCCGCGTCCCCTGCATTGGCAGGCAGACTCTCAACCACTGCGCCACCAGGGAAGCCCTAAGTTGGGCACTATTATATTATAACTCCCCTGAACTGAAACAACCTGCTGTCAATTCATACAGAGCATGCCTTGAACTCAGATGCTTGTGGGGAAGTTGGGCACTATTATATTATTAATAATAATTATATATTATTATTAATAACATATATTATATAATTATATAGTATAATTATGTATAATTATACTATATTATACATAGGTGGGAAAACAGAGGCCTAGAGAGTCTGAAGCCCAAGGTCATATAGTTCATAAGGGATACAAGTGTGCTTGAATTGGAGCTCATGCTCTAATTAATCACTATAATTCATTGCCTTTGGGCAATGTGTGAGAGATGGAAACTTCTGTCTTATTTCGGCAACTGTTGTTTTGGGATTTTTTGTTTACTCACATCTGGAGTTGGCCTCCTCTACTGGAACCTCCTTTGGATTGAAATTAATTAGCAAGACTTGGGCTTGGTTCTTCAATTAATGACTATTCCACCAGTATACCTGCTCAGGTCTGCTTAGCTCCTAAGAGTCTTGTCCTTTGTAATTTGGATAAACAGGATCAGCTCCCAGAACCAGGCTTATGCTGAAGAAAAATGAGAGATATGACCTAAAAGACAGGAGAGCAAGTGTGGCAGCCCAGCAAACACATCATGGCAGTATGGAGGGCTGTATATAGGAGAGTTCAAGGGTTTTGGGTTGTTTATCTTTGCTGTTGAGTGTTAGAGTTCTTTATATATTCTGGATACTAGACCCTTATCAGATATATGATTCACAAATATTTTCTCCCATTCTGTGGGTTGACTTCTCATACTTTAAAAAATAGTATCCTTTGAAGCAAAAATTTTTTAATTTTGATGAAGTCCAATTTTCTTTTGTTGCTTGTGTTTTGGTGTCATACCCGAGAAGTTATTGCCAAATCCAAGGTCATGAAGATTCACCTCTATGTTTTCTTCTAAGAAGTTTATAGTTTTAGCTCTTGTATTTAGGTCTTTGATCCATTTTTAGTTAATTTTTGTATATGATGTGAGGTAGGGGTCCAACGTCTTTTTTTGCATGTAGATATCAAGTTGTACAAGCATCATTTATTGAAAAGACTATTCTTTCCTCGTTGAAAGAATCTTGGCAATCTTGTTGAAAAATCTGTTGACAACAGACACACACTTTTATTTCTGTCCTTTTAATTCTTTCTATTCTAATATTGATTTCGATATCTATCTGTATGTCATTATCCCATTGTTTTGATTGCCATAACTTTTTAGTAAGTTTTGAGGTCAGGAAATGGTAGCTCTCCAATTTTTTCTTCTTTTGCACAATTGTTTTGGCTCTATGGGCTTCCTTGCAATTCCATATGAATTTTTGAATCACCATTTCCATTTCTACAAAAAAAAAGACGATGAGGATTTTGAAAGTGATTGCACTGAATCTGTAGATCCCTTTGGGTAGTATTACCATTCTAACAATATTTGCTCTTCCAATCCATGAATGTGTGTCTTCTCATTTACTTATGTCTTCGCTCATTTCTTTCAATGGTATTTTGTAGCTTTCAATGTAAAGGTCTTGTACCTCCTTGGTTGAATTTATTTCTTGGTACTTTATTCTTTTTGATGCCCTTGTGAATGGAATTGTTTTCTTCATTTCCTTTTTGGATTGTTCATTGCTAGTGCATAGAAATAAAAGTGATTTTTGTGTGTGGATCTTGTATCCCACAACAATACTTAAATCGTTTATTAAGTCTACTTGTGTGTGTCTGTATGAATTGTTTATGATTTTCTACCTATAAGGTAATGTCATCTGAGGAGAGAGATTTTATTTCTTTCTGATTTGGGTGTCTTTCTTTTTCTTACCTAATTATCCTGGCTAGAACTCTCGGTACAATACTGAATAGCAATGGCAAGAGAGGCATGCTTGTCTTGTTATTGATCTTGGGGGAAAAGCTTTCAGTCTTTCACTATTGAGTACGATGTTAGCTGTGAGTTTTTGGTAAACACGCTTTATCAGGTTAAGTTTCCCCCACTGCTGTCACAGTGATTTTTTTCCTCCTAAAATGCAAATATCATAAAGCACTCCCTTGCTAAAAGTCCTACAGTGAGTCCCCATTTCCTTCAGCATGAAATCAAGTCCTTTAGTATGGCCCAAAGCCACTTCAAGAGTGTCTGATACCCGCTGACTTCTCCAGTTTCATGTTCCCACACCCTAGAGTCACAGACACATCATTTCCCCACACATGCCGTTCCCTCCGCTGGGAACACTACCTCCCTTTTCCAAAAGGCTTCTTTGCCACAGCCCTGTGTCCCTGCCCCTCCCGCCTTCGGGCAGTCTCTGTGTTACTCCTGAGTTAACGCTCAGAGCAGCTGGTACGCTAGAATACAATCATCTGCTTACCCCTTTGCCTTCCTAAACAGACTATGAGGTTTTGGAAGGCAAAGACTAGGTCTCTCATTTCTGTATCCTTAGTGAATATAAGACTTCATAAATGTCTTTGGAATAAAGACTACTTTTCTGTTTTATTTATATTTACGAACATGTCCTGTAAGTCCTAACAGAGGTGGATCTACATAAGGATGAGGTAACAAATTCAGTTAAAGAATCAGGAAGTTATATGCTTGGACTTTACCAGCTCAGCTCCCCAAGCCCCGTTCGAGAGCCATACGCAGATTATTTTTGTTTTCACAGTAACTTGAAGAATGCATATACCTTCTTCCATCAAAGGATAACATTCTATATAAATCTTAGTGTTCTTTCTCTTTAGGTTGCTAGGACACTCAAAGTATTTAATGCTTCATTGTCCTGTAACTATATTAGTCCTAGAGTCTAGCATATTTGTTTCTTCCTGTTTATGTCTTTGCTTTTCTATTTTTATTTTAATAATCTTACTGTACATAAGCCTTTTTGGAAAAAAAGTGGAGCATAAATATGTAACTATATATGCTAAAAATACATTGTATGTATTTCTTGTTAGCAGAGAAGCACACAGATTGTTAAGGTGACAATGCAGAAGAGCAGAGTTAGAGCCATTGAGAAAGAGTTTGTCTGCAGTGACTTTAGCTGTACAAGCCATTGTTAGGTTGGGGTCTCTTAAATGAAAACCAGCAATTAGGTAGATTTCCTTCATGAGGGAGTGGGAAAAAATTTTGTTGGCACAGAGAAATATTTTCAGGCCCTCAAACTCTTCTCCAAATGGCTCCTTCTTATCATTACAGAGATTTTGCATCAGATGGCACTGAGAAGAAAAGGTCAACATTTCCAATATTCAGTGAATTAGAGACTCAGAGCCTGGATGAACTTGACCATCTGGAGCAAGTCCCTATCTTTAAATGAAGAAATGGCATACCCCACACCGAGCGTACACCTCCGCGATTCCTCTTCCCTTCCCCCCAGATCTAATTAGTCACCAGGTCTGTAAATTTCCCACTGGGATCTTCCCCTTCCCCCTTCCCCCTCTGTCCCAAGTCTCCACAGGCTCTAGGTCTGATTGAACGTGCAAAACTCCCATATCCTCTCCGGGGTCACCTCTTGCTGCCCATCCATGCATTCTTGGCTTTGGATTTTCTAAATGACTGAGGTGTCCTCGTGTCGCTATATGATAGCCCGTGCTAATGGCCCGTGCTATTCCTCTGGGTAGAATCCTCTCCCTTCCTCCCTCCTGCCCTCTCATCATCTGGCTCATTCCCGCTCACCTTTCAGGATACAGCTCAGGCAGCTTCTCCTAATAACCCAGCACCTCCCTATGTGCTCCTGAAGCACCTTCACTGCTGTCTGTCTCCCTCATTAGGCTGTGAGCTACTTCAGGTCAGGGAGTGAAGTTACCAGAGTCCCAGAATATAAATCCTACTCACCAGAGCAGGTCTCGGGAAATGACTGTTGATCGGATGTGGACACACTTAGCACACTGCTGTAGACACACTTAGTGAACGTGCACGAAACGGGCCTCACTCGTAACAGTTTCCAGAGTATGAGACGTGGACCTCACCAACTTCCACCAGCCTGATGTTTCCCCCTCTCCCACCCCAATTCTTCTACATTTATTAAGTCCTTCCCACTCCTTCCTCGGTCTAATTAAAAAAAAAAAATTCCTTATTCCATTTGGATTTGACTTAGATTTGTTTTCAAACTGAAAGCCAATTGTCCTAAACACTGTTTATTAAATGAATTCTTTCCTTTCTTATTCATTTTGAGGTGTAGCCTTAGCTCTTATTAAATTCTTATAAATAATAGAATTTGTTTCGGGGAATTTCTCTTCTACCCTATTGGCCTATTATCACTCGGGTTTAGTTGCTGTCCATCTTATTATACTTACCTGGATATTTGCTTTTTAACTTAACTATATTTTTTCATGTTAAAAAACTATAGAGCTTACTTCAAAAAAAAAAAAAAAGAACAATACAGGAGTATTTTAAACATATAGATAAGCAAAGAAAAAATTAAATTACCGTAATGCCATGTCCCAGAGATAACTATAATTATCATTTTGATGTAACAAGAGTGGTAGCTGACTTCCACTTAACCATCTTGCCAGATTAACTGACACCTCCAGTCCTCCGTAGAATGTGCTGGCTGACGTCCATAGCAAGCTGAATGGTCCCGGAGGGCGGCCTATGCACTGTTCTCAGCATCAGCGGACTGTGCTTAGCAAGAGTCAGGTGTGTTTATTCCAACATGTTATGCCAGGTGCAGTGGTTATTCAAATGGTATGATTATTTAAATATTATGTACATTGGGCTTCCCTGGTGGCGCAGTGGTTGAGAGTCCGCCTGCCGATGCAGGGGACATGGGTTCGTGCCCCGGTCCGGGAAGATCCCACGTGCCGCGGAGCGGCTGGGCCCGTGAGCCATGGCCGCTGAGCCTGCGCGTCCAGAGCCTGTGCTCCGCAACGGGAGAGGCCACAACAGTGAGAGGCCCGCGTACCGCAAGAAAAAAAAAAGTTATGTATATTGATAAAAACAATGAGTATAAAGAGAGTAATTTCTAAGAAAAGTAAGTTGAATGCTTTGGAAAGACTCTATAAAGATAAGATACTAAAAATATTACTCAAATTATGTGTACATGAGAATTATAAACATTGGAAAGAAATAAAAATCTAGGAGTCTATACTCAGTTTGCTTCATTATTTAGCTTCTCTAAATTCTTGACCCATTTAAAGAAACCAGTATTTCACATTTTTACATTTTCTGGTGGTTACATTATTGGTATGTTTAATGCTGCCAAAAAAAAAAAAGACAATACACAACTTCAGAGGACTCAAAGAGTCATAAATAGAATACCTATGACAAAGTTTTGCCAATGATTATTTACTTGTTGTAGTTTTAAAAAACATTTCATTTATAAAGATTCTCCTCCTTAACCAAATTTTTCAATTAACCGATCAGCTACCAGTGCCCACAGACTTGGTTAAGAGAGCATGTATTATACCTTCAGTCATTTAAAAATGTATAAAGATATTGATTTTTACATAAATGAGATCATGCTATAAATACTGCTTTATCCCCCTTTTCACTGACTATATTGTAGACATTATTCCAAGTCATTAAAGATTACAACGTTTTTAATGCCTGCTCAGCTCCTCCTGCTGAAGTCCTATTTAACGTTTCCTTTTATTGGGCATTTAAAACTATGTACCAAAAATAAACAACCCAATCCAAAAACGGGCAGAAGACCTAAACAGACATTTCTGCAAAGAAGATATACAGATTGCCAACAAACACATGAAAGAATGCTCAACATCATTAATCATTAGAGAAATGCAAATCAAAACTACAATGAGATATCATCTCACACCAGTCAGAATGGCCATCATCAAAAAATCTAGAAACAATAAATGCTGGAGAGGGTGTGGAGAAAAGGGAACCCTCTTGCACTGTTGGTGGGAATGTAAACTGATACAGCCACTATGGAGAACAGTAGGGAGGTTCCTGAAAAAACTAAAAATAGAATTACCATATGACCCAGCAATCCCACTGCTGCTCATATACCCTGAGAAAACCATAATTCAAAAAGAGTCATGTACCATAATGTTCATTGCAGCTCTGTTTACAATAGCCAGGAGATGGAAGCAACCTAAGTGTCTATCAACAGATGAATGGATAAAGAAGATGTGGCACATATATACAATGGAATATTACTCAGCCATTAAAAAAGAACAAAATTGAGTTATTTGTAGTAAGGTGGATGGACCTAGAGCCTGTCATACAGAGTGAAGTAAGTCAGAAAGAGAAAAAGAAATACTGTATGCTAACACATATATATGGAACCTAAAAAAAAAAAAAAAGGTCACGAAGAACCTAGGGGCAAGACGGGAATAAAGACGCAGACCTACTAGAGCATGGACTTGAGGACATGGGGAAGGGGAAGGGTAAGCTGTGACAAAGTGAGAGAGTGGCATGGACATATATACACTACCAAACGTAAAACAGATAGCTAGTGGGAAGCAGCCGCATAGCACAGGGAGATCAGCTCAGTGCTTTGTGACCACCTAGATGGGTGGGATAGGGAGGGTGTGAGGGAGGGAGACGCAAGAGGGAAGAGATATGGGGATATATGTATATGTATAGCTGATTCACTTCGTTATAAAACAGAAACTAGCACACCATTGTAAAGCGATTATACTCCAATAAAGATGTTAAAATAATAAATAAATAAAACTATGTACCTTTCTTGATTTCCTCTTCGTGGGACTCACAGAAAACTTGGAGTTTAGTTTTATGTGCAGCCTAGGGTTTCTTATACAGTTAATCTCCTTTTCTCAATTTTCACATGCCTGCTTTAAAAAAAATTTTTTTTTTAAATTTGTGTTAAAATTGTTTCTTGTTATAAGTTGGGAGAATCCCTTCTGGCAGAGAGAATAGACCAAACACAAACCCCTAATATCCTGTCTCCAAGTGTGAGGTTATAGTATGAGTTTGGTTGACAGAAAGCCCTTTTGTTTTGCCTTGAAGGCAATTCCTTACTGTCGCCTCTCTGGTCTGACATAACCGGCCAGGGAGCTTATAACTACCTAGAGAGCTCTAAGACTTCTACTGAAATTGCTGATAAGCCCAGGAAGTGGTCTAATAGCTTAGCTTTGCTTTTTCTGGACTCCTGTATGTAACCTAGGTATATCTTCTAAAATTATTTTTCTCAGGATTTGGACAGTAAAGGAGGCACAATATCAAATTAAAGGCACGAAGTATTCCTTACCTTCACTGCTACTTGCAACAACTGAAAAAAATTACCAATAATGTGAAGAGGCCTGGCCTTGTGGGTTACTTCCACAACACCTGGTCAAAAATAGGAGGCCAGGGCTTTCCTGGTGGCGCAGTGGTTGAGAGTCCGCCTGCCGATGCAGGGGACACGGGTTCGTGCCCCAGTCTGGGAGGATCCCACATGCCGCGGAGCGGCTGGGCCTGTGAGCCATGGCTGCTGAGCCTGAGCGTCCGAAGCCTGTGCTCCGCAAGGGGAGGGGCCGCAGCAGTGAGAGGCCCACCTACCAGAAAAAAAAAAAAAGAAAAAAAAAAAAAAAGGAGGCCAGAGGGCCTCATTAGGATGCTGGCTTCTTTCTGAAACTTTCGACACCTCTAGGAGCTTTGAGCACTATCTGAACCTGAAATTTCAACCACAACTTATATATTATCCTAAAGTGCACAAGCAGTATGCCTCTTAAAAGAGACCCTGTGGAGGCTTCCGTGGTGGCGCAGTGGTTGAGGGTCGGCCTGCCGATGCAGGGGACGCGGGTTCGTGCCCCAGTCCGCGAGGATCCCACGTGCGGCGGAGCGGCTGCGCCCGTGAGCCATGGCCGCTGGGCCTGCGCGTCCGAAGCCTGTGCTCCGCAAGGGGAGGGGCCGCAGCAGCGAGAGGCCCGCGTACCAAAAAAAAAAAAAAAAAGAGACCCTCTGGATTTTTCTTTAGCGTCTAAAATTTGAGATTGAATACAGATTATACTTTTCATAGCCAAAGAGAAAAAGAATATCTGGGTACCTTTTAGGAGATGTGAGGCTTTTCACAGGCTCTTTCATCACTAGGTGGTCTATGGAACAAGAAATTGTGTACGTTGGCATCAGGACCACGCCTCCAAAAAGAATTAACAGTCCAGATTGGTTAACATTCTTTAGTATCTCAAACACCTGTAGTGTCTGAGGACTCCTCACAAATGTTCTCTAACAACTTCTTTTGGCAAGCGGGTATAGATAAATAACTAGGGCTACGATCTGGGCATTGCTCACATTTGCTAATGAAAAGCAGTCTGTACAGCAGCCTCTCAAGAAAAATCCAAAATTAAAAAACAAATTGGGAGAGGTTTATTGGTATTGCAAAAGGTCTTCCACTTAAGAACACCCCTTTCTTAGTCCCCAATATCACTTAAAATAGGATTAGTTTTAAATAAGCTTGATTTTTCCAAACTTTTCAAGCTTGTTGAAAAATCAACAAGCTTGATTTTTCCATAATTTACTGCTTAAATTATGGCACACCACAGTTTCACCAACTCACCAACTTAGCACAGATCCAGGCTTCAATTTATGTGCAGGGCACTGTACCAAGCACAACGAGTGATTTCCATGGTAAACGTTATCTAACAGGCTTTTCGTCTCTGCCTGATGATTGAATTCAGTTGCAACCTTAGTATTCACAGAGTGACTCAGACTCCAGCTAGGAAGTCTGGCTGGGCAGTGGATGAACTTTGTACTTCGGAAATTAGGTTTTATTTAGTACATTTATGTTTCATACTTCAGGGATCCTAGAACATGCTGAGAGATGCTGGAAAGAAATAGCTGGTCAATTCCAGGGCACCCTTGCAGCATATTGACCTAATCTGAAAACAAGATGTTGCCCACAATCAGTTTCTATTGCAGCACAGCAGAATACGCCACCCCCAAATATGACTGCAGGAGTTCAGGACATGCCGCCTCAAAAAAATGCCACTTTGTTGTATTACTGTGAGCTGAAGGCACTTGAAAAACAGCAAATGTGGGTGAGGTATTCTCTGAACTCTCCTTATCTCACTAGACAGATTCTCCAAAAAGAACTCAGATATCATAAATCCCCTTCTCAGGAGTTTCATCAACCAGGGGAGATTGACTCTTATCACAGGAGAAGAGCCTAGAAGTCGACACCACACCCAGACACACTTTGCCATAAGCTATCATGCCGCCCAGCTATTCCTCTAAGGGCCCATTCATCTTTCCTAAAAATCATTTACTCTCCCCTAAGAGGCCTACATCCTCTCTCCCCTTTCCCTATTAAGATGGTATTTAAATTTGAATTCTAAGCCACTTAGAGGAGTTACTCATTTTTCCTGGGTATCTCACATGTATACCTGAGGTATACATGTTAATAAACTTCTGTGTGTTTTTCTCTTGTTAATGTGTCTTCTATTACAGAGTCTCAGCTAAGAACTCAGAAGGGTAGGGGAACAATTATTTTCCCTCCCCTACACTATTCATCACCACCCTGGGCATGGGAAAGTGCTACAACACAGTAGACAATGACATTCTTTCCTATAAAATTTTATTTATTACATAAAAAAATTCTATACATTTGTTAGACTAAAATACAGTTTTCGTTATAGTTCTGGTAACTGAGTCAGTACACAGAAAACTTAGCATTAGATCAGCACTGTTTTTTCTAGTTCATATTTCTGCACAAGGAAAACATTTCAAAGCTCCATTTCATATAGGCTCATTGTACTCTGAAGCCAGATGGAATTCCATCCAATTCAGAGCTCTTGGAAGTTAATTTCCCAGCAAGATTTGATAACTCCAGAAAGTTAATTGCTTCATATACATATTTTTAAAGTCCTCTGAGAGCACAACACTCTGTAAATTCTGCAGTGTCAATAATGACAGTCACAAATACTACAGGGCTATGACCATGTCTGTGGGGCATGTTCAAGCACCTACATGTTTGTTTCCCCACCTGAATACACTGTAGTGACACTGTAATAAAGAAATAATAATAAGGAAAAAACTCAAAATAATGCTAAGGTACAAGATCCCGAACCAGGGAATTCATGGAAGACTTAACCATGATCCTACAGTTTGTAATGGACAAAGACCGGACATGATACAAAAATCCATTTTGACACTGTGAATAGGATGCAAATAGCAAAACAAAACAAAACCAGAAAGACAAAAAAGGCCTCAGATTGAGAAATATGTGGCACCACAACATACCTCTTATGCTGGATTTCACAGCAGTGAGATGTCGAAACACACTGATGGGCATTTTCTGTTCAAATCTCCCCATACACTGGATGGGACCTGACTGGACGGGATGTTAGGCTCAGAGCCTGAGAGATGAAGAGCAGGTCCCTCTGCATTGACTGATCTTTCAAACTTGGCTGCTTTATTCTAGGAGCCTATTCTAAACTCAGGAGTTCAGGAAGGCTGTGCCAGAAAGTACTTAAAGTTGGACCTTTGGTCTTCAGAAGATATGCTTTTGTCTTTGGTTGTTTTCCCAGAGCCCCTGTCATTTTGTTAGGTGCCCTCTACACTTTTCTCCCCACTCTCGTGTTAGTTGTAGCAAATCGGATCAGCTAACAACCTCCTGAAGTTATTTCACTGGGTACCACATCTTTAGAAGTGCATTCAATGGTCAAGAATATTCTGAGACAGTGTAACTGAAACTTCATTATGGAGCTCCCAGTACCCTTTTATAGGATGGACAAAATCAAGAGAACCTCAACAGCAACATAATCTAGTAGCACTAAGGCAATACAGTAGAAGAAAGGTAGCTTCCCCCTGTGATGTCTTTGAAAATCAAAACCAGCCAAAACGAGGGGACCAAAAATTCTGGGAGAACACTGCTAGAACCCAGAGGAAGGGGAAAATTTACTCTGTCGTCTCTGTCTCCAATCATCAGTCCCAAAGCTGTCCTAGTATTGTTTCATTCCTATGAATCACCTCATACAATTTTGGAAAACAATCCTGGCTTAATGATCCATGTGGTAAATGAAGGAAGTGCTCACATTTTCTAGTGGCAGGTAGAATGGTCTGCAGGATGCTGGCAGGACGTTCACTCCAGTCCTGTGTCCATTCATTCCTCAAGTCTTTTTTTTTTGTTTTTTTCTTTTTATTTATTTTTGGCCGCACTGTGCAGCATGTGGGATCTTAGTTTCCTGACCAGGGATGGAACTCATGCGCCCCCTGCATTGGAAGGGTGGAATCTTAACCACTGGACCACCAGGGAAGTCCCTCAAGTCTTCTTTTCAATGCTTACTTTACTCACATAGAATGATTTAACACATTATTCCTCAAAAAATAACTAAAACTAATTTCCTAGATGATGGGATGGGTGGATCAGATTCCTATGTGAAACTCAGGACATTTCCTTTAGGTCATACACTTCTATGACAAAAAGACATCAAATATAGATACTTACACCGGACTTAGGCCCTTTTCCACCCAATATGGGAACTTCCACCTGTGGTCTCTTCCTTTGCTACTGTGGAAGGTTCAATAGAGCTCTTCTGGGGTTGTGGGGTGGGGAGGAGAGCTGACTTTTCTATTTTCTTCACCAGCCAATTAGGACATTTCCACTGCTTTCTTCAGCTTGAAAATGTAGGTAATAGTTTGATGTCTGACTATAGGTCATGATCCCCTGGAATCAAATCTTAAAAAAACCTCAAATTCCTTTAAGGATGTCTGCCTGCTTTTTCAAGGGCCCAGAGGACACTCCATATAGTGCAGCAAGCTTACCTAATAGTAAGGTGTAAATGTGAAGAAACTCACATGCTCCCTAAAGAAGGAAGGTGATGTGGATGGGGGGAGTGGAGGCACAGTCCCATGGACAGTGGTCCAAAGCTGCTCTAGTGGTGACCGGAAAACACTCAAAACAGGAGGGAACATCTCACTGATTTACGAAGGAGAAAAAAATAACTTTTGAATTTGTCCCCCCAGCATCTGCTCCTCCAACTTTCCACTAAAAATTTTTTGTCAACTATGGACTATGGTAAGTTTGCTAATTTATCACCATCTTCAAATGTTCTTGGTCGTGTTGACAGAGATATATTTTTAGACAGTGATCTAACTGCTAACACTATGCTACAGAGGTCATAGCTGAGTGACAATAATAAAGAATCTAGTGTTTTGGTAGACGGATGATTACAGGGATTCCCTATTCATTTCTTCTTGGATTTTCTTGTCCATTGCAAATAATTTGGTACCTTGCCAAAAATTCATCATAGGACACATACATCCTTACACCACCAAGGAAAGAAATCTTACTGTCTTGAAAATTCAGTGTTGACGTCCTGTTTTTCATTCAGATTAGTGTGATTTTGATTTTCAAAGCTGGTACTAAAAGTTTTCAAGTTATAAAAAGGATTCCAGACAACAAGGTCCTACTGTATAGCACAGAGCACTATATTCAGTATCCTATGATAAACCAAAATGAAAAAGAATATTTTAAAAAAGTATATATATAACTGAATCACTTTACTGTACAGCAGAAATTAACACAACATTGTAAATCAACTATACTTCAATTAAAAAAGAAAATGATTCCAGGTCTGAAATTGTTAAGTACCATCTTAAAAGAATCTTCAGTGGAGGCCTAATCACTACTTTATTTCAAAACACACTATCAAACCAACTTTACAGCAGCCTCAGACTTGTGTTCCTTAGGCCCTGAGGGGATGGGGGTGGGGTGGAGGCGGGCAGTCTCAGGGTCTCGAAATTCTATTAGTATTTTAAATGTTCCTAAGTAGGCTATGTGACTTTGAGAGAAAGGTAGTTCATTGCTTTCATAAGCTTCTCAGAGGGGCCCTTGGTCCCCTCAAAAGATTAAGAACCTGCTTTTGAATATCAAATACTAAATTTGGGTCTTAGCAAATAAAAGTGAAAGATTTCTGAAACGTTTGGAAATTACAACGTTTTCATGTTCAGCTAGATCTTGACTAGACCATGAGTAACCTGAAAGCTTTACTATCCTGAATTCCCTGGTCTAGAATGTTTATTCCTCAGGAAATCATTTATATTGTACAACTGGTATCAAAACTGAAGAAAATAGCCTAATATTTGGGTCCCTAACAACTGCATATCTTTTCCACAAGTTTACTAATGAATTTCTTTAAAAAATATCCAACTTAAATCCTGCTCATTTAATTTAGAAAAGTGATAGCTGTTCATGTGATACTGAAATGGAAGCATCATTTGTCTATTTTTTACACATATAAAAATCAAGGAGATGGGGTGGAAGAAAGCGTACTATAGCATTTCCATAGAAAAGAAAGGTTTCCCACAGAAATTCTCAAGTTTAAAAACGCTGCATTGAAGTTTTTTATAAGAAAGATATCTTCAAAGATTTAAATCTTGGATTAAAAATTTCCTCTTAAATTGAAATTTGGAGAATAAGAATTTGACTCAAATTTATGAAACGTGAATGGAGGAAAGCGTGCTATTTAAAATTTTTTGGTGTGTACAATGTGTTTAGCTTTTTATTTTGTTTTCTAAGTTTGCTAGCTTTATATTTTCTCTTGGCACATTCAAGCATCCTACTTTTTTCACAATTTGGGCTATGTGTCATTAAAAAGATAAGCTTATTCTGAAAGTAGCCAGTGTATATGAAGACTGCCTACTTTTCAAATGGGCTAACATGTATTCCTTAGTACACAAAGATACATGAATATGCATTTAAAGCAAAAGGCATTCTGCACTGTGATTACAGAATACACAAAGCTCTGCTTTATGCATTTACTTACGAACCCACAATTTTCCAATATATATTCACAGACCACATCTTAAAAACTCTAGGCAAGCCATTATAGTGCACTTTTATCTATCAGATGGAGTATATGAAAAGAATACAGAGATTAACGTGGCAGGTGCATTGATAAGCCTCCAGATTCTGAGGATTTTGTTTTTGTTTTTTTAAGTGGCGGTTAAAACGCAGTAGAGAACTTATTGAAAGGTGAAAACTTTAAAAGACCTTTCTGAAGGAAACTTCTCAGAGGCTGTGTTAAAGGCTATTACTGGAAACTCCAAAAATTCAAGAGAGGTTACTGATGAAAAATAAAATAAAATGTTCAGGTCACCATAACTGGCAGCTCTGGTTTCAGAACTGACCCCAGAATTCTACTTTGAAGGCCAGGAGACCTCTTAAAATGGCCTTTATTAGCTATTAGTGGTGGTTGGTGGAAATGGTCGGGGTCTTGAGGGCACTAACATGGCCTCACAAATATTTGGTGCCTGTAGTTTCCATAGCTGTTTTAAGGGAGAGGGTGGGAGGAACATTACTCTGGTTTCAAGGGGCTCAGGACCCCTATAAAAGGGGTCACCTCCTAACCACCCCCTACTGGGGTGAAATCCTGAAACTGCCCTGGGAAGATAAGGGAGCCCTTGGCAGATACCGAGGTCAGTGGTATTGGGAACTGGCAGCTTAACGCCCTTGGCTGAAAAAATGACAAAATTAGAGTAAGGGAGCATCTCTACAAAGGAAAAACTTATTTGCAGCTTAATTTTTAAATAGACTCAGTGAATGCCCCCTCCTCAACCATTATGCAAAAAGTTTAGGAACCAACACACAGTTAAGCTACTTATATTGCAGTAACTTAGGACTTAATTATGCTATAGGATAGGATAAAAGCTTTGATCCTTAAACATTGCATTAAATGGTTTAAAGGAAGAGCCTGCTTTGAGCTGTGCTAGTCCATGCAGAGATAATACAATCTCAGCGCTCTAGCTAAATTCCTAATGTTTACCTAACGTACTGGTAAGCCTCCCACAGAAGATGGGTCTCTTGGATTTATACTGAAATATAACCTTTTCCCTTCCATATCATATACAGCAGAGCTTACTCTTGAGGCAGGAGCCTAGAAAGTCTAAATCAGGCACCAGAACCTTAATTTTCCAATGGCAGCAACGATCACGATTCTCTTCTCACTGTGATCACCACTGACAACCGCGGATGCTAACTGTAACTCTGGAAGTAGGCGTCCTGAACACAATTTTGAAGATCCACCGCAGACAAAAGACAAAACCCACCACACAGAGCCAGTGGTTGATAAAAGTATTCAGGTAACCACATTTCACAGACGATTTTTGTCCTTCATGTATTCTCACTTGGGCAGAGATGGAGGCAGTGAGCGAATAGCAATAAGGCAGCCCAGGGCCAGCTGAAGAACGGATCACGAGGAATGACAGCGGCAGCAGGTCTATCCAAACATAGCCTAAAAACCTTCAAATATCGCTAAAAGCCTCTGTGAGGCTCTCTGAATTGCATCAACAAATGAAGCTCATGAGAGAGTGATAGTCTATAAGTCAAATATCTCTGTGTGTGTGTCTGTGTAATATATATGCATATCTGCATATATCTACCTATATGGCACACATATTCACTTAGGGGAAACAGCCTGGCAATTAATTTGGAACTCAAATGACATGGTTACACATAGAGCATAATTTCTAAACACAATGTTAGTAAAACAAAATTTATTTGTAAAACAGGACCTGTTATATAAAATGGCACACAATCAAGTTATACAAAAATACAAAATTTCTTTCTGATTACAGTTCTAGTTGCAAATGATAATTAGAAAGCATTCCTGGTGGCTTCCAAACAGCTGAGATTGCGAGCATATGGAACAGGGAGCAGCAAGAGTCCATGGTGCTGGGATGGCCAAGTGAGTAGAACCTAATTTCCAATTTCAAGAATTCCACCAGGTCACTTTGGAGGGACACCTCCTAAGATAAGTAGCTCCTGTAATGTCTTCTGTTTTGATACCCATCTTCCATACTTTTGCCAAGCCTAAATTTAGTTCCCAATGTTTCTTAATGCCCACAATCTGTGTGGCTATGAAACAGAAGGTAGACTGAATTTTCCTACATGATTTGCTCTCTCACCTATTTGGATAATTGTTAGTTACATAATTATATTTATTCCATTTCAAATGATATAAAAGAGTACAATGATATCGTTTAGTGACATCACATGTTAGAATGTTAACTTCTGGAGAATTATTGTTTCAAAATAGCTACTCTCACAATATTGTTTTCTGTGATCTTGCCAAGACGTGAGCTCCTGTTTCTTTAAAAAATAAAAATAAAATAAAATTCCGGACTGTTATTGCAAATATTCTGAAAAATCAGAAATATTACATGAGCTTTGAAAAGAAACCGAGGCATTTAGCAAATTTTAGCCTAGCTAGAGTAAAGAACACGGATACTTAAAAAAAAATACAATTTACCTTTTGCAGCAATTTAAAGGTCCAACCCTTTGAAAGGAAGCACATTAGCAAACAGCTGCTTATTAAGCCCTAGTGACATTAATTGTACACATTTCCATAATACCGGTCTAATTCACTGTCTAATTCTGGTAGGAGGCAATGCTTTCTTTCAAAAGATTCTCCTTCCATGGAATGATAAAATGCTGAGGCTTTTTTTTTTTTTTGTACAGAGCCTATATTTAGTGCAATAAGTTTAAAAAATCTGCTCTGAAATATTTACTTTACATTAACAAAAATAGCTTTTTTTAAAAAAATTGTAACAAAAAGGAGTTATCGCATAAACAGATCATGAATTATTCTTAGCAAATTACACTTTTTTTTCTTAAAGCATTCACCATTACAATAAGCAGAACAATGAAATATTAGCCATTCATATCTGGTAAGCTTCAGGAATTAAAAAACCCCCCAAAACCCAAAACCCATCCCCAAACACAAAGAACGTTCAACACTTGAGGATCAAAACATTAACCAATTCTTCAGTTAAACATTGTAGAATTCTGGATACTTAATGAATTGCCAAGGAGAGGAGCACCTGCCAGTATGTTTTCAGATTTTATAGCAAGCATTTGAATAAAATGGCCATTTAGCCCTAAGCCATTGAAGTTCCTCTGAAGCAGAAGCCCAAGTACCGGAATTTTCAATGCTTTGTGTTTCATGTTTCTCTCCTTTTTTTATTCCTTCCAGCGTTACTTAGTCTGCAAACCTATACACAGAAACTTAAAGGCTAAACTTGCTGGGTACCCCAGCTTCCTTTCAAATCAGGCACACAAATGTGTGGAGGATGCTACTAACGTCAAAATGAAAGAAAGACAAAATATAAGAGAAAAGTTTGCATAAGAAAGATTATCTACCCTTTCCTTTTTTACCTACTCTCTTATAGAAGCATTAGGGTAAACTACAAATACCTGAGGAGTTGGTTACTTTTTAATGTTGGCTGACAAATGCATGAGCTATTACGAAAATTCCCATATTGGGTCCACTTGTATGTTTCTAAAAGGAAAATGACATGGCTTCTTTGATTGGGGAAAACTGAATGGAATAACTCCTTATTTACCTGAAAGCATATGCCTAGTCTCATCCCACTAGGACTTATGCATCAGTAAAATAAGGTCTTGATTTTATGCACGCATCAGGGAAATCACCCCTGAATAAACTTTAGACAGAGAATTCGGTACAATAATTTTACCTAATTTAAATAACTAAAGTTAAAATCTCCTCTAAGTTATTAAAAATGTTAATCAGATATGAATCTTAACATTTCCATTAAGACAATTACAA
This sequence comes from Tursiops truncatus, assembly GCF_011762595.2. NCBI lineage: Eukaryota > Metazoa > Chordata > Mammalia > Artiodactyla > Delphinidae > Tursiops > Tursiops truncatus. Next base: position 88,154,619 of record NC_047039.1, on the reverse strand, counting down.
TTGAAAACATTAAATGACGGCAGTTGCCTTGTAAAAGCCACCCGTATGAAAGGAGTACATGTTTGACAAAAATAAGCATAAAAAAGGTATTAAATCCCTGTTCCTGTTCTCTGATTTTGGCTGATTATGTGTGTGTGTGTATATACATATACATATATATACACACATACATATACATATATACACACACCCACACACACAAATACATAGTTATGTGTATATATTGTTTTGGAATGTCAATGGGTTCCATAACGGTCGGCTAGGTTCAAGCAGAACTTGCTCCCGAAGCCTAGAAAACAAAGTCATACAGAGTATAATCTTAGACAATTACCATTAAAAGGAGATCATGAATGATGTTACAAATACACAGATGGTCACAAACAGCAATAAAGAAAAATGGATTGAGAATCCTTCTCCCCCAAACCTAAATTCCAGGGTCTGAAATTCCTGTGATTGTAGAAAGTCACACTTCCCTCTGGGTCATCTTTGAGATATGCAGAGAATTCATCTCTAGTCTATGTTGCTATAGTGCCCAGGTTTTTTCCTCCATTTTCTCTGTAAGTTTTTCCTGTATGATAGCGAGCAGATTGCCAGATGTCTCTTTCTTAAACTTCTACATCACATTTGGTAAATTTTTCTAAAATAATTTTCAAAGATTTATAGAAAGACCTTACAAACCTTCAACGTTTCCTTAACTAGTGAGGCTCTCTTAAAAAAAAAAAAAGTCTAAGAGGAAAGCTGGAAGTACTTATGTTTAGTTTAGTGATGCCCTGTCAAATGTAAAAATTTAAACCTCGTTTTTCTGAACATTATTTTATAGACTTAAAAAAAACTCATATTAAACTATCCCATTAAGGAGGCAGACAGTGAACTCGAACAGCAGTGTTTCTACAGATGCAGCAAAATAGTTATGACGCTCTGTTAACAGAACTTTCATCTATGGGAATAACATGTGAATTAAACCAAGCAAACACAAATAAGCAATCGTAAATTCTACCAATCCCCAAACTCTAGGAGGGAGTTTCTCAGGTACTTCTTTAGGGACACACACAAGATGGTGGTGGTATTACGGGTCAACTCTTAACATGCATACTTCGAAAGAGAGCAGATTTAGAGGTACTGATATGCTTGAAAGATTTAATTATCCTGTGAGCAACAATTCACACATCTCTCATGGGGACTTTCTGAACCACTTGAAACGTTGTTCTTAGAGATCAAATGCTACAATGTCCAAAGGACCAGAAAAACAATGCACACAGAAGATGTATTTTGGGACACGGCAGAGGGCTTTGCCATTAATCTGCAAGCAACGAACAACATAAAATAAAAGTAAAAGTGGAATGAAGATTTTAATGTGGTGTTTGAATTAAGGGACATTAATTTAAAGCTGAAAGTAATATTAGGGGGAAAAAATTTCTACATTTTTGGCTTCTGATAGAATGCCACATAACCTAGGCAATTCTCCTACTATTAATACCTATGAATCAGGGGTTTAGGTAAGAGAAGGTATATTTGCATTCTGGTCTACCACAATTCAGCTATCTTTCCCTCAAGAATAATACAGAAATACATGCCAATTCATGGTCGAAGTAGCTAGTCCTAAACCTCTAATTATTTCTCCCTTTCTTTAAATGCTTGTTACTGAAGAGTGCTTTAATGTACGCTTCAACCACTGGAAAGACAGAAAAGGGGGGGAAGGGTGGTTTACATTTTAAGATTTTATATGTCTTTTAAAAGTTTTAGGTTTGAAACCTTATTTTCTGAACAATTAGGACAACCAAGCAGTGGCAAGAAGGAAACCTTCCTCATTTTTCCAGGCTATCTTAGGGTTGGCAGAATTTTCACTGTGGTCCCCCTCAGCCCACATGAAGTAAGAGGGATGCAGAAAGAAAGGGCAGGGAGGCAAGTAACCTGACAGGAGGGATTGGTGATTAGCACCCCTTCCCTGTTCATCCAGTGCTGTCTGATGCACACTTAAAAATAAGAGTTACATGGCCATTCTACACGCTCTTACTTATGATTAGAGTGATCTGTGCCTTGGGAATATAAACATTGAAGTTTTGACTTTATCATCATCAATGCTATTAAGAGCAACACCAAAATAGGCACTGGATGGGGTTACAAAGAAGAGTTTATAGCTAAACGTTCTGTTGAGGCTTTAATGTAGGTTGAATATGCAGTTATTTTGCATATACATATACCATCCCCCCACCCCCGCAATGAAGCCATTTCCTTCATTCTTACATACTTAAATGGGCTTGTTTTATACTACATATTTCTTAAGTTGGACACCTATAAATCAAACCATTTATTAAAGTATAAAGGAGAAAGAAAAGAGAGTCTTCACCTCTCCTTTTTTTGGACATTATATGCAAAAAGAAGGCACATTGTTTGAAAATTAAGTGCTTAAGGATGTAGGCAATTATATAATATTCTGAAATAAACATGTTATTTAAGAATAATACACTTGTAATACAAGCAGTAATTAGACCAATATAGCTAAAGACATCTGTCATTATGCAGTGGTGAGAATATATATGGGAAAAGCTACTCAGGATTTTCTTATACTGGTTAATTTTAAGTTGCTTTTTTCAAATGAAAGGAGAGTAGTTATATATATATCACTGACCAGAGGTAATTTATCTTTCTCACATTTAAACTGAGGCTGGAGAAGACCAGATTGTCTTTTTGAGTGGGAATGTGGGTGTAGACGGAAATAGCCTTGTTTGCTACTGAAAAATAGCTTAAGAAACAAAGAAAGTACAATCCAGGCAACAGAAGAAAAAGTCAGCAAAGGGGAAGAGACAGCAACATAAACAAACCAATATTAAAAGAAGGGGGGAATATGAATTTCAGCAAGTTGAAAGGAATTGCTATCATCACTTCTAAAATAAGTATCAAACCGTCAGTTCAAGTGCACAACCAAATGTTCAGTCCCATGAAAACTAAACACTGACAGTTAAAAAGAAAAAAATGGAAACTGCAAGTTCACCTCAGGGACAAAAATATCCCCTGCCCCGCCATGAACACTGTTCCTTTCAGCTTACTTTTACAGAAGGTGGTCTCAGTTGTGACAAGAATTCTGCCATCCAAGTGATGGGTAAACACACAAACAGAAAGAGCAGCACGTCCTGCGTGACACAGATCACAAAAGCTTCTCCTGAAGAAGTGCAGTCAGTGAAGAGAGAGAGAGAGAGGAAGTGAAAGTGAAATTCTTGGAGGGTGGCCACCTCCTCATCTCCACCTACCATCGGTTTTAGCTCTCTGGCATCAGCAACACCTCCCTTCCCAGCTTCTTTCATTGCTTTCCTGCTGTTTTCCACAAACTCCTGCAAAACAGGGACCAGATTACATAAATTCTTAGGTCCTTTCAGACTTCAGTTGGTAGATGATTTCTAAAGAATATTTACATTTCTGACTCAGTAATGGTAAATGGATGGCCTAAAAACATAGCAATAAGTAATATTTGGTACCACACAAAAGAGCAGCTAAATTTGTGGGGATGCAATCTTGATATAAAATCTTTTTTCCCACCATTCCTTGTGACAATCTCACTTAGGCTCAAAGAGATGTCAGTTCTATCTGAAAGAGAAAATACCTTTCGTTTTTTAGAAAACACTATTTTTCCACACTTAGAATATTGTTTTATTTGTTGTGTTACTTTTTCCATATCAAGGTTAAATGGAAAAGCAACAACATTTTACTCTATAAGCCTCCTCTTTAAAATAACCCTAGGAGGTAAAAGAAAGCATTGATACTACTAAGTATAGTATACTGTTTTTACCAAGCCATAAATAAGCTATTTGAAAAAAAAAAGTCTATCTGGCCTTGAGATTACTCCATAAAGCAGGAAGACAGGGAGTAACAACCAGAACCAGTGGATAGAAGTAGTTAAAATGGGATTATGCCCTGAAGGAAACATTTCTATCCTGTCAAAGTTTATGGAGTACTTCCTCGTTCAATATCCTCATCATTCTTATAGAGAAAACTAAAATAATAAAAACTATACATTTTACTCTGCTTTTCTTCAGTGGCTTAAAAAACAAAAACAAACCTCTCCTCCTAAATGCCTTAATCACACAAGAGATGATGCTTCTAGGTCAAATTCCATTATGAAAATAACAGTTATGACGCTCTGTTAGCGTCATTATAGGATTGTAATTGAGTTAGGATTATAACTGAGATTATGAAAATGTCCAAAATGTAGCTGGTAATGTTCTTAGTAAAAGAGATAATGAGTACCAAATAGGTCAGTTGAATCACTTGGAATTTTCGAGATTGAAAAAAAAAAAGAATCTAGTTTATTTATTAATACATTTATTTTAGATTTAACTAGATAAACCATGTTTCTGGAAGATGGTGTGTTATTTCAAGGTCTAATGTTTAATCTTAAATATTATCCATTCTTGAGATAGGAATATTTTATAGCTTTATTAAAACACATCTTTAATTGGGCAGCATTTGACATTGAAACTAGTATTTAAACCATTTTAGAATGGTTTCTAAATTTTTTAAAAAATTTAATTGAGGTTCTAATATAGGGAAGCTGCAGAGGTTACGTAACTATAAAGAATCTGAATATAATATCTGTGTAAAGGTTCAGATCTTGACTAATGGGAAACAATACCATCTACCAGTCATGGGTCTGATAATCTGTATTCATTACAAAACTCCTTCAGTTTGGCCTGGAATACTTAGGATAATGAGTTTTAACAGGGCTGACAGCAATAATACTTGGAAAGGTGGTGGATGGAGAAATACAGATAGGCACTACAACCTGGGAAATAAAACTTTTGTCTTTGAGTTCTGATTCAGGAAAAGGCACTTAGAAGACTAGCTGTCCAATGTTCCAGTTCAAGGGCTAAAAAAGTCGATTCAAGTGTATCTAACTGGAGAGATGGAGAGAGCAGTATGGAATAGTGTGAACTCAGGACTCTGAATGGGAAGCTGCTCTAGCAAGGTAGATTTGAAATGGTCTCGTTCATGCCAAGAGGATCTTCTTCCCTGATTTCCCCAAGACTAACCTCATTCACGGGTGCTGAAGGTTTAATTCTGAATTACTCAGTTTCATATAATGGGAATTAAATACAGAGAATAGTCTACAAAATATTTATATTAGTATTTTTATGCTTAAAGCAGTAGAGGGCATTTGAGGTACTTACCATCAGCACTTTATCCATATAAAATTCTCTGCCTGGGCTCCCATCATTGTATTTTGTATCAATGGCAAAACACAAGAACAATACATCCACTACCATTTCGTAAATGGACAGGAAGCAATGAGCGACTAGGAAAGCAAAGAGGCAGACGATGATCAGAGGCAGCACCCATACTGTGTAATCTTGCTGGTAGTTGAGCAGCATAATCCCAGCCAGACCTGTGCTGCAGACTATCAGCACCTAAAGCAGAGAGAACAAAGATCACATTTAATAACCTCCTGCAGAAAACCACTATTTCTTCATCATTTGCAGACTTCTCCATTTATAAATGATGGTTGTATGAGTCCATGCCACCGCAAGTTAGAAAGCATAATCCATAAATACCCATATACATGTACATCATATAACATAAATATCATCCTTGTTGACACTAAAAATAATCAAGTTTTCCAAATGTTATGCTTGTTTCCTAAGACTTCACTTATTCAGCATCTGTGGCAATTTTTAAGATAAATGTATACATATCTTAGAAAAAAAATTATACACACTGTTAGCACTCAGAAGGAAATTATTGACATTTCAGGGTATTGCTATGTATTTTTTCTAAGCATTTTTACATATATGAAATAGTATTATACAAACATATCATTAAAAGCTCTTCATTAATATTTATATATCATAAATGTTTCATAAATATCTATTCAGCTACATATTTACATTTTATGGGTGATTTAAAATTTATTTAACCATTCTCCTATACTTGGAGACATATTGTTTTCAGATATAAATAATGCTGCAACAAACACCTCTAAGAGCTTTTTCTTTGTTCCATATTTTATTTCACATAGAATATGTGGTAAATTTAATATGATTTGCCATGAAGTGTTGATTTGGACTATTTGTGGAGAAAGAGGTTGCCAAACACACTCATGCTGTAAAAATAAAAGAAACAGCCACTTGCCTACTGTCAAGAACCACCTACTCTGATGCTTCAACACTGTACATGCAGCACTTTAAATTTTAATACTTTTTATTTCAGTTTTTCAATAACTCTATGAATGGCTTATGGCAAACATTATCACCCTCATTTTATAGATTGGGAAACATGCTTAGAGGGGCTAGCTGATCTGCCCAAGGCCACAGAGTAGAATAAAGATAAGATACCATTCAAAAAATGGTCATATGATGCCAACACCAGTACTCTTTCCAGGTAAAAATTCAGCAAATACTTGGATACTGATATATCACCGTACCAGATTACACTGAATCCTAGCCACACTCTTCCCCAGCCCTTTACCTGGCCTAGCGTCAAGCTTTAAATAACAAAAGAAAAGAAAGAGTTCTCTAGAACCACAGCAGCCTTTCCTTGCCCAGTGCTGAGGACAGGCAGACTGAGAATTCTTCTTTTGCCTTTCCCTCACTATTTATCAACACCAAAACATCTCTCATTCACCATTATCTTAACCAGGAATTATAATGCATCAGAAGATGTATTGGTTAAGCTATAAATTGATCCCTCTCTCAGATGATTTTAGGGAGCAAATCTGGGTCTGCTCCCCTCTCATCATTTTTTGTGGCAATATACCTATGAATCTTCTCTCACAGTGACTTATTTTCTGGGGTGATGTCCACAAATAGCTAATTAGGTCCATTTTTTTTCCCTCTTCTGTTTCAATTTTAGGATGAGTTATTTCTTATACTCTTCTTCAATGTTTTTACATCCACCCTATGGGAGAACTCAGCTGCTTTACACTCTCTCTATGGCACTAAAAGTTAAACCACATTTGAAATGTTAAAGTCAATTATAGGCAGAAGATGTGGCTCAGACAAGTAGATGCTGAGACAAAAACTGTTAAGGTAGAATACTGTCACATGAGAACCAACTTCAAAAACTAGTGACATTTAGCTTAAGAAGTCAATTTAATAATTTACTCCCCAATTTAATTTAATAATTTAATAATTACTCCCCAATATAATGAAAGGGTATCATGCACTCATTCAAGCAGAGGATACATTAGTGGTTCTCAAACTATTAGAGGGGCTGGAAATCCCTTGGGGAGTTTGTGAATAATGCAGATTCCTGGGTCCTGCCCCCAGAGAATCTGATTGGTTTGATTTAATATGAAGCTTAGCAATATTCATTTTCAAAGAACCCTCGGGTGATTCTTAGAAAGTCCACAGCCTATAAGGAGTACTGCTCTATATCACTGATCTCCATGGTAGAGCACACATAGCCCAGAGAAGGTTCAAGAGAATCACCTGGGACTTTTATTTGTATTTCCCATGCGTTTAAAATTTTACACTTTATAAAGCATATATTAGTGAAAGCTATACATACGTCATTAATAAATAAATGTAAATATATTGGGGAAATGTGCTCAAATCATTTTTTGGTAATAGGATGTTTGATTTTAAAGGTTTAGACATTCTTGTTATAAAGGATAAATTATTTGTGATGCAGTAGAAGAGATTCATACACAGAGTAGGATGTGAGAAGCAGGAAGAAAAGGATGCTGGTTTTGGAGTCAGAAAGATGTAGGACTGAATCAGTTAGAACTTCTTAGTTTTGTGACTCTAAGCAAGTTCACTTAACTTTTCTGAGATTGTTTTTCCATCTTTAAGAGAGACACAATAGGACATACATCCCGTAATTGTTAAAATAAGCATTCTGAAAACATTTAACATAGTGACTGGCAAACTTAGCTTCTTTCTTTCTTTTTTTTTTTTTGTCATCATAAATCTTGCATTTATGATGCCCTTTTCCCCCATGGAACCCATGTTTTGAAAGATTTTGTTTACCAACAAAATAGCATCAACAAATAACTCATATTTTCATTTTTTAATAATTGAAGCCAGATTAAATTGTCAGCTAGAACATCTAATTGTCATAAAAAGTATTATCAAATAGAGGTAAAATAATTTCAAACAGAAGCAAAGAAACAAGATTTGGGGGAATTTTTTGGTATAGTTTTATTGGCAATAAATATGCAGTATGCAATATTTATTAGACTTAAAATGCAATACCTATTAGACTTAAAAATGTTTAAAAAGCTTCTAAATCACTATTCTTAATCTTTGAGGACCCTGTAGGCCAGTGATCATAGGTCACAAGCCACTAAACTAGAGGAGCTAAGGTCTCTTCCAAATCTAATTTACCATTCCATAAAATCATTGGGGCTTCATAGAAATGGAATACATGACACTGTCTTTTGTTTTCTTTCTAAAATCAAGATTTTGAAAATTAAATTTAAAATTTTGAGATATTATGAATTCACGTGCAGTTATAAAAAGTAACAGAACGATTCCATGTACCCATTACCCAGTTCCCTTCAATGGAAACACCTTGCAAAATTACAGTACAAAGTCACAACCCAGATATTCATACTGGTACGACAAAGATACAGAACATTTCCATCACCACAAGCATCCTTCACTTTAACCTTTTATAGATATTCCTACTTCCCCCCTCCCCTATCACTAACTGGGTGACCACATATATGGTCTCCATTTCTACTGATATAATATTGTCATTTCAAGAATGTTATATAAATGGAATCATACAGCACTTCATCTTCTGGGATTGGCATTTTTCACTCAGCATAATTCCCTCAAGATTCATCCAAGTTGTTCCATGTACTAGTAGTTTGTTCCTGACACTTTCATAATGTTTATTATGATCTACCTAGTTGAACTATCTGATCAAAAACTATTTCTGCATACTAGTAGCCATTAATTTCATTAATTGTAATGAAAGAAACTCTTTAAAAGATTTATTGTATTCTGTGATCAGAACTATATTTTTGGAAAAGGAAAACAAGAATTTATCTTAGTACATTGGAAACCCAGAAGTTTTTTTTTCCTCTTATCTTTCTCCTTTTTTGATTTCTCAATTTAAAAAGTGTTTACCTTTCATGGTTTTAAAAGTCTTGTTTTTACAACATTAGAAATATTATGTTATTCAAAATTATATTTTTCTGGAAAGCAACTTGGAAATATGTATCAAAAATCCTATTATGTATTTGAACTCATTAATTCTACTTCTAGGATTCTGGCCTCAGGAAATAGGTATTAATGTGGGCAAGAACTGGTATGCAAAAGTTTCACTTTATAATAGTAAAAAATTGAGAAAAGTTCAACTGTAAAAAAACCAAAAGAACCCAGAGGCTTCGTTAAATAAATGATACAACAACTATATAGACATTTTTAATAAAATGAGAAATGCTCATAATATAACACGAAGTGAAAAAAGGGATACAAAACTTCCTTTTCTACCAGATTTTAAATTCTCTTTATTGACTAGTATATAAGCAGCACCCAGATTAGCCCCTAGTACATTACCAGTAGGCACTCTATAAATATTTGTTGAATGACTAAAAGGTTATGATAAACCTAAAGAAAAAATTTTGACAGGTCATTAGGTTGCTGAAAAACTCAAAGCCAATTTTAAAACACTGTATTTTATCCTGTATATATTTTTCCATTACAAGAGAAATGCATACTTAATATAGAAACTTTACCATATAAAGTTTATCAACTTTATCAAAGTTTCTATCATATCATAGAAACTTTACCATTATATGATAAAGTGGGGGGAGGTGCTTGGAATCACTCATATTTTCAGTATTTCAAAGCAATAGTTATTAAAAATATTTTGAGATATTAATTTTCTTTCTCTTTCTTACGCACATTTTTATGCACATTTTAAAATGGTTCTGTGATGGTCTAGTAGTTTTATTCAGCTTTTCCACTTATTATACACATTATCACATTATAAACTCAATAAAATACATGGTTTAGGGAATTCCTTGGTGGTCCAGTGGTTAGGACTTGGCGTTTTCACTGCCATGGGCCTGGGTTCAATCCCTGGTTGGGGAACTAAGATGCTACAAGCCACACGGCGTGGCCAAAAAAAATTTAAAAAGTTAAAAAAATAAAATAAAAAAACAGGGTTTAAGAGGTGAATAGTCTGTTGATTATTATTTCCAACCTTTACTGTCAGGCAGTAGATTGTTTACAATTAGTCACTACTGTAAGTAATGCTGTATTTAGAATTATCTCCAGTAGTTTACAATCATCAGAATCAAAAGGCTTTAGGCGGGAAAAAAAAAAGGCAGCCCCAGGGACAAAATTAATGTCAGTTGAGGCAATTATAGCACACAGTGATTAAAAACTTTGAAGTCAGACAGATCTGAGTCTGAACTCCAGCTCTGCCACATTCGAGTTTTCTAAATTGGGACAACCTACTTAGCTCTCTAAACTTTGGTTTCCTTTGCTGTAAAATGAAGATAATAGTAGTAGGTCTCCTTACAGGGGAGGACCAAATATAACACTTCACATAAAGCACTGCCCTCAGTACCTGGTACTCAGCAAGTGTCTCAATCAGAGTTACTAAAATTATCATCGTGATCAAATGTTGCCACTTGGTATAATTTTCTCCCTTATTCTCTATATGTCTTCTTATTTCTCTTTTATTTTAATTGCTCTGCATTATATATGTTTTTATTTGAAGTTGCTTCATATCTTTCTTAGCAGTAGGGGTCAATTATAAATACATAAAAAATGAACAAAAAAATCTGAAGCCTTCCTGAGTTAGTCATATAGCACATAAATAATAGCAATGGTTACTGACAGGGTCAGACCTGTACTCATTCGTTAACATGAATTAACTCATTCAATTTTTACTATAAAAATTATCCTCTTATTGTTAAAACATGACAAAAAAACAAATCCAGGAGTCATAATGTACGTTTAATTACAAATTTTCAAAATAACTATCTGTATGGTTTTATAATTCTTTTTAGATGACAATTGCCTGAGAACTTAAAACTACATTACACAGTGCTAATCAATGCCTTTCTACATCAAATATTTAATTCCCTTTCAAAAACATTTTAAAGGCACAGTGGTTGGAGTAACTTAAGTGTTCAGCAGTAAGAGAACAGCATTTCATGGAACAGTGGCCATCATGATAATGAGTAATTATGAAGATTATCAAAGTAATGCAAAAAATATATATGACAGAATATGAAGTGAAAATAGCAGAAGAAATAGCTATGTATACCAGGATTGTTATACTATAGAAATATAAGCCTGTGAAAAAACATTGGGAGGGAATATAAAAATAAGTTATTAGGTTATAGTGGTGGTGCCGTTTTCTTAACTCAATTTTTCAAATTTTCTGAGTATTTTATGGTTTGAAATATAGATACAAAGATAAAGTGAGTCCTCAATTATAATGTTATCTAATATTTTGCAGATTTTAATAGCACAGAATAGAAAAACACTTTTGAGGACAGTTAGGTCTCATTCCCTAACAGCTCTATTTTAAGGGGTTTATATATAGTAACGATGACGGCTAATATTCATCAAGAACTTGCAATGTATCAAGCACTATCTTAGGTACCCTACAAGTATTAATCAGTCTAACCCTCACAGTTCTAGGGGTTTGGCACTATTATTACCCCAATTTCACAAATGGACAAACCGAGGCACAGAGTGGTTATATACCCTGCCTCAGGTCACACAGCTAGTCAGGCCAGGATTTAAATCCAGGCAGTCAGGCTCCAGATGCAGTGCCCCTAACCATTACATGGACTGTTTCTTAATTCAAAATATGTAATGGGCAAATTACTTAACTGCTCTGTGCCTCAGTTTCCCCATCTATAACATGAAGATAATAACAGTACTTCCTTTACAAATTTATTACGAGGATTAAATGAGCACAATACATGTAAAGTACTCAGAACAGTGCTTGACACATATTAAGGGTTTTATAAGTGCTTGCTGTATATTATGTGACTTTTAGGTTTTTTGTGGGCTACATATATTTTTGAAATTAAAGAGCAACTATACGCATATGCAAAAATTTACTGTCTGTCTCAGATAATACACTTGGTCTTCTTACCTTGCCTAGGAATAACATGAAATCCCCCACTGTGTTGATGGCAGCTACTCGCAAAGCATTCTCCACGAGAATGACAAAGGCGTCCTTCGCTGAGGTGCAGAAGTTGGTGCTGTTGATAGCTGTGGCTGTGTATGCGTTCTGGACAAAAGCAAAAACAATTTTTCATCAGTACATGTAACCTCTAAGATTTAAACCAAACATAGTTAAAGCATAGCTTGTGAAACTAGTTCACAGTTAAACCCATGGCTTTGGTGAGGTACAGATTTAGATTAAGCTCAAGGAAATCTGAGACATTAAAAAAAAAACCTGATAGGGTAACGAGAGCTTCTCATTTAGCCTAGCTTAGGTCCTTTAAAAACACTGATATTTATTAAAACACACATAAACCTTTCCAATATCCATTAACTTCTTCCATGTATTAGTAAATCAAACCATAATTTAAACTTTCCTAGATATCTTGGGTTCATTACCATGCATATCAGTGATGCATTATTACCACTTCAGTGATGCTTTAAAAGCTGCACACACACACACACACACACACACACACACACACACACACACACACAAAGCCATCAGATTGCTGTGCTGCTTTATCTGGAACCCTTCCTCCTTGGTACTTTCTTCTATGCTGTCTTATCTCATAGTTCTTGCAATAGACAGCTGTTTGCTGCCGATCTTATACCCCTCCCTCCTGGGGCAGGATGCTAAATTCCCTTTAAGAAAACAGACCTTCCCCATTCTCTTGGAGTCTGAGTGAGACTGACACTACCTCCAGCTCTTGGGGTGGGCCTTGGTTGATGTAAGCCAATCAACATGTTCTACCTACAACGATTCAGGGATTCGTACATAAACTAATCAGAGCCTATGAAAGTAAAAGATGTTCCCTGGGGCTTCCAGGGGGAAAAAAAGAAGTTTCCTTTCTCTTCCATAGGTGCTCCTGACAGAGCAGCTCTCTCATTTTTCTGGACAGCAAGGTGTGAGGGTACGAATTGCCATGGCTGTTTTGCCAACATAATGGAAGTCAGAACAGGGAGAGGAACCAGGTACTCGCATTGGGTGACAATGTTTGCAAGATCAGGAACTAGCCAGATTCTGGACTTCTTAGTTATTGAAGCTAATAAATTGCTAAGAATCTCTCCCTTCTTCTCTCTCCCCCACCCCCTTCTCACTCTTGCTCTTTTTTAGGCCAGACTGAGTTGGTTTTCTGTCCCTTGTAGTACTGAGTCCCCAGCTGACATACTTTTATTAAATCATACCTGCTTCTGCTGCCCCATGTTTTCCTTGACCACTCAGACTTTTTCCTTCTTTTTTACATTGCATTCTAGAATAGCATTGGCATTTTCAGGGAAATGTGAATAAGTAACATAACATGAAATATGTCTGAGTCTTAGAAGGGAATGTATACGTACTTTGTAACTAAAACTTACGGTTCTAACCAAGAGGGAGGGAACCCAGCGCCCCCCCCCCCATCAACAGCCAAGAGGATTAAAGTTTTACTGAGCTCTGCCCACCAGAGCAACAGCCAGCTCTACCTACCACCAGTCCCTCCCATCAGAAAACTTACACAAGCCTCTTAAATAGCCTCATCCACGAGAGGGCAGACAGCAGAAGCAAGAAGAACTACAATCCTGTGGCCTGAGGAACAAAAACCACATTCACAGAAAGATAGACAAGATGAAAAGGCAGAGGGCTATGTATCAGATGAAGGAACAAGATAAAACTCCAGAAAAACAACTAAATGAAGTGGAGATAGGCAACCTTTCAGAAAAACAATTCAGGATAATGATAGTGAAGATGATCCATGACCTCGGAAAAAGAAGGGAGGCAAAGATTGAGAAGATGCAAGAAATGTTTAACAAAGACCTAGAAGAATGAAAGAACAAACAAACAGAGATGAACAATACAATAATTAAAATGAAAACTACACTACAAGGAATCAATAGCCGAATAACTGAGGCAGAAGAACGGATAAGTGACCTGGAAGACAGAATGGTGGAATTCACTGCCGTGGAACAGAATAGAGAAAAAAGAATGAAAAGAAATGAAGACAGCCTAAGAGACCTCTGGGACAACATTAAATGCAACAACATCCGCATTATAAGGGTCCCAGAAGGAGAAGAGAGAGAGAAAGGACCAGAGAAAATATTTGAAGAGATTATAGTCGAAAATTTCCCTAACATGGGAAAGGCAATAGCCACCAAGTCCAGGAAGCACAGCGAGTCCCATACAGGACAAACCCAAGGAGAAACACACTGAGACACATAGTAATCAAATTGGCAAAAATTAAAGATAAAGAAAGATTATTGAAAGCAACAAGGGAAAAACAACAAATAACATACAAGGGAACTCCCATAAGGTTAACAGCTGATTTCTCAGCAGAAACACTACAAGCCAGAAGGGAGTGGCATGATATACTTAAAGTGATGAAAGGGAAGAACCTACAACCAAGATTACTCTACCTAGCAAGGATCTCATTCAGATTCGATGGAGAAATCAAAAGCTTCACACAAGCAAAAGCTAAGAGAATTCAGCACCACCAAACCAGCTCTATAATAAATGCCAAAGGAACTTCTCTAAGTGGGAAACACAAGAGAAGAAAAGGACCTACAAAAACAAACCCAAAACAACTAAGAAAATGATCATAGGAACATACATATCGATAATTACCTTAAACATGAATGGATTAAATGCTCCAACCAAAAGACACAGGCTTGCTGAATGGATATGAAAACAAGACCCATATATATGCTGTGTACAAAAGACCCACTTCAGACCTAGGGACACATACAGACTGAAAGTGAGGGGATGGAAAAAGATATTCCATGCAAATGGAAATCAAAAGAAAGCTAGAGTAACAATACTCATATCAGATAAAATAGACTTTAAAATAAAGAATGTTACAAGAGACAAGGAAGGACACTACATAATGATCAAGGATCAATCCAAGAAGAAGATATAACAATTATAAATAAGTATGCACCCAACATAGGAGCACCTCAATACATAAGGCAACTGGTAACTGCTCTAAAAGAGGAAATAGACAGTCACACAATAGTGGGGGACTTTAACACCACACTTACACCAATGGACAGATCATCCAAACAGAAAATTAATAAGGAAACACAAGCCTTAAATGACACAATAGACCAGAAGATTTAATTGATATTTATAGGACATTCCTTCAGAAAACAGCAGATTACACTTTCTTCTCAAGTGCGCACGGAACATTCTCCAGGATCGATCACATCTTGGGTCACAAATCAAGCCTCAGTAAATTAAAAAAAACTGAAATCATTTCAAGATCTTTTCTGACCACAACGCTATGACATTAGAAATTAATTACGGGGAAAAAAACGTAAAAAACACAAACACATGGAGGCTAAACAATACGTTACTAAATAACCGAGAGATCACTGAAGAAATCAGAAAGGAAATCAAAAAATACTTAGAGGCAAATGACAATGAAAACATGATGATCCAAAACCTATGGGATGCAGCAAAAGCAGTGCTAAGAGGGAAGTTTATAGCTATACTAGCCTACCTCAAGAAAAAAGAAAAATCTCAAATAAACAATCGAACCTTACACCTAAAGGAACTAGAGAAAGAACAAACAAAACCCAAAGTTAGCAGAAGGAAAGAAATCATAAAGATCAGAGCAGAAATAAATGAAATAGAAACAAAGAAAACAATAGCAAAGATCAATAAAACCAAAAGCTGGTTCTTTGAGAAGATAAACAAAATTGATAAACCATTAGCCAGACTCATCAAGAAAAAGAGGGAGAGGACTCAAATCAACAAAATTAGAAATGAAAATGGAGAAGTTACAACAGACATGGCAGAAATACAAAGCATCCTAAGAGAATACTATAAGTAACTCTATGCCAACAAAATGGACAACCTGGAAGAAATGGACAAATTCTTAGAATGGTATAAACTTCCAAGACTGAATCAGGAAGATACAGGAAATATGAACAGACCAATCACAAGCAATGAAATTGAAACTGTGATTAAAAATCTTCCAACAAACAAAAGTCCAGGATCAGATGGCTTCACAGGTGAATTCTATCAAACATTTAGAGAAGAGCTAACACCCATCCTTCTCAAACTCTTCCAAAAAATTACAGAGGAAGGAACGCTCCCAAACTCATTCTATGAGGCCACCATCACCCTGACACCAAAACCAAAGATACTACAAAAAGAAAAAGAAAATTACAGACCAATATCACTGATGAATGTAGATGCAAAAATCCTCAACAAAATACTAGCAAACAGAATCCAACAACACATTAAAAGGATCATACACCATGATCAAGTGGGATTTATCCCAGGGATGCAAGGATTCTTCAATATATGAAAATCAATCAATGTGATACACCACATTAACAAATTGAAGAATAAAAACCATATGATCATCTCAAGAGATGCCGAAAAAGCTTTTGACAAAATTCAACACCCATTTATAATAAAAACTCTCCAGAAAGTGGGCATAGAGGGAACCTACCTCAAGATAATAAGGGCCATATATGACAAACCCACAGCCAACATCATTCTCAATGGTGAAAAACTGAAAGTATTTCCTCTAAGATCAGGAACAAGACAAGGATGTCCACTCTCACCACTATTATTCAACATAGTTTTGGAAGTCCTAGTCATGGCAATCAGAAGAGAAAAAGAAATAAAAGGAATACAAATTGGAAAAGAAGAAGTAAAACTGTCACTGTTTGCAGACTTGATACTATACATAGAGAATCCTAAAGATGCCACCAGAAAACTACTAGAGCTAATCAATGAATTTGGTAAAGTTGCAGATACAAAATTAATGCACAGGAATCTCCTGCATTCCTATACACTAATGATGAAAAATCTGAAAGAGAAATTAAGGAAACACTCCCATTTACCACTGCAACAAAAAGAATAAAATACCTAGGAATAAACCTACCTATGGAGACAAAATACTTGTATGCAGAAAACTATAAGACACTGATGAAAGAAATTAAAGATGATACCAACAGATGGAGAGATAGACCATGTTCTTGGATTGGAAGAATCAATATTGTGAAAATGACTATACTCCCCAAAGCAATCTACAGATTCAATGCAATCCCTATCAAATTACCAATGGCATATTTTTATGGAACTAGAACAAAAAATCTTAAAATTTGTATGGAGACACAAAGGACCCCAAATAGCCAAAGCAGTCTTGAGGGAAAAAAACGGAGCTGGAGGAATCAGACTCCCTGACTTCAGACTATACTACAAAGCTACAGTCATCAAGACAATATGGTACTGGCACCAAAACAGAAACATAGATCAATGGAACAAGATGGAAAGCCCAGAGATAAACCCACACAACTATGGTCAACTAATCTATGACAAAGGAGGCAAGGATATACAAAGACAGTCTCTTCAATAAGTGATGCTGGGAAAACTGGACAGCTACATGTAAAAGAATGACATTAGAACACTCCCTAATGCCATACACAAAAATAAACTCAAAATGGATTCGATACCTAAATGTAAGGCCAGACACTATAAAACTCTTAGAGGAAAACATAGGCAGAACACTCTATGACATAAATCACAGCAAGATCCTTTTTTGGCCCACCTCCTAGAGAAATGGAAATAAAAACAAAAATAAACAAATGGGACCTAATGAAACTTAAAAGCTTTTGCACAGCAAAGGAAAACATAAACAAGACCAAAAGACAACCCTCAAAATGGGAGAAAATATTTGCAAATGAATCAACTGACAAAGGATTAATCTCCAAAATATATAAACAGCTCATGCAGCTCAATATTAAAGAAACAAACAACCCAATCCAAAAATGGGCAGAAGACCTAAATAGACATTTCTCCAAAGAAGACATACAGATTGCCAAGAAGCACATGAAAAGCTACTCAACATCACTAATTATTAGAGAAATGCAAATCAAAACTTCAGTGAGGTATCAACTCACACCAGTTAGAATGGGCATCATCAGAAAATCTACAAATAACAAATGCTGGAGAGGGTGTGGGTAAAAGTGAACCCTCTTGCACTGTTGGTGGGAATGTAAATTGATACAGCCACTATGGAGAACAGTATCGAGGTTCCTTAAAAAACTAAAAATACAATTACCATATGATCCAGCAATCCCACTACTGGGCATATACCCAGAGAAAACCATAATTCAAAAAGACACATGCACACCAATGTTCATTGCAGCACTATTTACAATAGCCAGGTCATGGAAGCAACCTACATGCCCATCGACAGACGAATGGATAAAGAAGTTGTGATACATATATACAATGGAATATTACTCAGCCATAAAAAGGAACGAAACTGGGTCATTTGTTGAGACGTGGATGGATCTAGAGACTGTCATACAGAGTGAAGTAAGTCAGAATGAGAAAAAAAAATATCGTATATTAACGCATGTATGTGGAACCTAGAAAAATGGTACAGATGAACCAGTTTGCAGGGCAGAGTTGAGACACAGATGTAGAGAACAAATGTATGGACACCAAGGGGGTAAAGCCACGGGGGGGGTGGGGGTGGGGGGGTGATGAATTGGATGATTGGGATTGACATGTATACACTGATGTGTATAAAACTGATAACTAATATAAACCTGCTGTATAGAAAAATAAATAAAATTCAAAAATTCAAAAAAAACCCAAAAAACTAATACTAAACTTTCTTTGGGTTATTTGTATGGAAATATGTTAATATAAATGTTTCAGACATTACATGAGATTCCTAGAAATCTTATATGTTCTGGTATAATGTTATAAGTCATAATTCTAGTTATTGCTTTAAAATGTATATCTCAGAAATAACTAAATTTCCTTGTCAATTGCATTATTACGAACTTTCATTAAACCTTTAACTGTGGTCATTTTTAAGTCTTTTGTCATTTACACACAATTCTAGGTGCACTCTGATGGTTTTGCAAAAATGTTGCTATAAAAGGGTTTCATCTTCAAGGAATGCATGGAAAAGACTCTGACAAGTACAGGTTTCTGGTAACTGACTGTACTGCTGAACTGAATGAATAAGCATTTTCAGAAATCTAATGGAAAACTGATGCATTCATAAAGGTGCTAACAAAAGATCAAGATGAAAAAAAATTACATGGGACTGAGTGAACTGATGAGGATGATTATAATTTTTGTGACTTTCTGCTTGAATAAAAAAATGTGAAAAAAATACAATGATGTATATATTCATGTATACACATTTAGTGATTTGTGGATTTGGTGTTTTTCATCATTATAATAATAATTTCCTTTTGACAAAAAAAAATAAACCAAAAAACTTACGGTCCTGAGAAATTTTTGGTTTTGTGCTGACTTAAGAAATTGTTGGTGAGTCCAAAATATGGAAGTTGTTGGAAAACTGCAGGACACGAAGGGCTTACTTTACACTGTGTTGTCTGAAAAGTTTTAAACATTGAGCCCAGGAGAGATGGTCTTTAATTTATGAATGTTCCAACTGTACGCGTGTTAGTTATTAAGAACCTGGTATGAAGATGAGGCTTGAGTTATCAAAAATTTAGCTTGCCATTATATGCTTAATTTTATTGGTTAAAAATGCAGAACTTTTCAGGGCCAAGGAGAGAGTACTGTACTGAGTAGGTCACTACTTGTGGTTCATAAACTTTTTACAGTAATGGAGCAGCAAGAAATTATGTTGCTCTTTGAGAAATATAGTATGATTTTGATATATGAAATTCCATCATACAAATTGGCATAACATCACAATATATTACTATATCAGGTTTGTAGGTCTTCTTATCTTGAAAGTTAATATATACAACATTTTAAGGAAATCATACTATTAAATTGTCCTGGTAACATTCATTTGCTGCTTGCTCACTTATACTGTCATCTGCCAGTGTTTCCTATCAGTTAAAAGGCAGCAGGCACCTAACTGCAGTGGTTCACATTTTTTCATCTTCTACAAAGCTTCTTTTGAAACATTCTGCCAAAGGCCTCATGACATCGAAATAAACTATACTTTTGATCTTGTATAATAGTAACTCGGCTGAAAAATGATAAAGAACTTCCCAAGCCTGATCTATTCTCAAAGAACCCAGATTGTTCCCACTTCTCACCAGTTCCCTATGTACTCAAGAAAAAACCCTATTTAACAATTTATTCTAGAGAAGAGGTTTTCAAACTACCACCTGTGGGCTAAATCTGTACTTCTGTACATAAGTTTTATTGGAAAACAGCCATGTTCATTTGTTTACAAACTGTTTTGGCTGTTTCCATGTTATGATGGCAGAACTGAGCAATTGTGGCAGGGACTATATGGCCCACAAAGCCAAAAATGTTCACTGTCTGGTCCTTTGCAGAAAAACTTTGCTGACCCTGGCTCTAGAGTAATGCCAAGAATCAATACCAACCTCACTTACAGTCTAGGGAACCCACCTTCTCGTCCCTTTCGAAATACAAACCACATTTGCTCATTTCCAGTCTATTAGTACCTTTTCCCACAACTTCCAGACTTGTAGCATTTTTTACTATAATTCTTCAGTTCAACAATTGACAAATGTCCTTGGTGATCTGAGATACAATTTCCCTGAAGAGAAAAACCTTATTTCCCCTATTCTAAGATATGATCCAGGGGCTAATAAGCCAGTTATTTAATAAAAGGTTTTCAGAGGGAAATACCCTACCATATTAACTATATACATACTATATATATGTATACACACACACACACACACACACACACATATATATATTATTAATGTTGATGTAAAAAAGCATCATTATAATGTCTAGAATCAAGGGTATTGGATGACCCATTTAAATCAACTAGGTGTTGTCTTAAATCCCACCCCCTCAGTGAGGACGAACAACTCTTAACTATGTTGCTCTCCACTTTCCAGTTTGAACATAACTTTCCTTGAAAGAAGAGACAGAAGCAAGAGAGGATCCACACACCTCCAATCTCTCTTCTCTGTTATCATCGGACCAGCTGAGTCTAGGAGCAGACCCAACACTTCCAAACTAAACTACAAAAGTTTTTGTTTGCTCTCATTAATTTTCAGAAGCTTCAGTTCATTTGACAATTATTATTCTTCCTCTGCTGCTTCTTTCTTCTCTCCCCCACCCAGCTCCACCCATTCCATCTACTTTTAGAGCAAAAGGCTATTTGTAGACATGAAAGGAGGCAATAATGATTTCTTTTCTCCACTCCTCAGTTCCAGGGTTGGATATTCTCATAGAAATTTAGCCTTCTTGGCAATATTCCTACAGATCTATGCAACTCCTTTATATTCAACCTAACTGAAAAAAGTAGGTGGGTATTTTATAAACGTTTTCCCTCTCTCAAGGCAGGAAGATGAGCTGCATGTGATACACAAAGGTCAAGATGACCTCTTCAGGAAGAACAATGTGCTAAAGATCATAGCAGGCCACTGAAATTTCCCTCTGCTTCTATACCTCTTAGTTAAAGGGTTCATGCTAAGGTTCTCAAGAGATTCTGAGTCCTTTGTAGCTTTCCCTAACTGTTCTCTGAGCTTTCTGCAGACCACTTAGTTAAGATTTTTAGAGCCCACCCACCTGCTTCCCAGACCGCCTTCCTGATCTTGAGCTAAACTGCCCACAGACAGGCATAATGATTAACATTTAGCCTGTGCACAACATCTGCTCAGGCAGGGCACAGGCTTAGAGACTATTCAATTCTCAGAAGCAAGATAAAAGATGATCACCATCCAGGAATCTTTTTAAAAGGATGCCTGTTAGTCCAAGTGGTTACTGGTGTGTGCATTTTTGTGAAAAAGTACTGGTCATGTGAAAGAAAATATGTTAGGGCAGAGGATCGCCAGGCAGGTAACCCAGGCCTGCCTGGCCACCAGTCAGAGAACAGCTTCTACATTTTTACACACTTTCTTTTGTTCACTGAAGGACCTAGAAATTCTCTTAAAGTTTAAAATCTTTACATAATAACTCAATTAATATGGGCAAGCTAGACAGCAATGGTAGGAAAAGGGGAACAGTTATGTACAACTTTGTGGATCATTATACATTAAATAAAGGAAATGGTAAGTAAAATGATCCCTTTCTTATTTTGAGTGAGGGAATGGAAGGGGCACAAAGTCCAATCTATACCATATATTTCATTCAGTTTGGTTGCAAATATTATTTTAAGGGGCATAAGAATTAAAAGTATTTTGCAAATCTTAATTTAAATAGATTGTCTTTAAAACCATCACTTACCTTAGTTCATAGCATGAAACATGAAAGTTTGAGATGTTTGCATATTCTCTATAATAAACTATACTTTAGTTTTCTTTAAGTTTCACAAAAATGTATATACAGTTGACCCTTGATCAACGCAGGGGCTGGGGTGCCAACTCCCCCTCACAGTCGAAGATCCGCATATAACTTTATACTCTATGTTTTCTGTGATTCCAGCATCCGTGTATTCAACCAACAGTGGATTGTGCAGTACTGTAGTATTTATTTTAAAAAATTTGCGCATAAGTGGACCCGCACAATTTGTTTTTCATTCTATGTTGATTTCACTACATTAGCATATTAAACGACACACCTACCCATGCCAGTACTGTACATTAAGGACCAAAACAGGATAAAAAGGGGGTGGCACCCCACCCCCTCGAAAAAGCCCTGCCCCTTGCTTGGTAGACTAATGCATGTGCCTCCCCATCA
Organism: Tursiops truncatus; assembly: GCF_011762595.2. Lineage (NCBI taxonomy): Eukaryota > Metazoa > Chordata > Mammalia > Artiodactyla > Delphinidae > Tursiops > Tursiops truncatus. The sequence continues at coordinate 88,131,885 of NC_047039.1, read as the reverse complement.
TCAGCCTCACTCCTCCTCCCTTTACAATTAAATCCCTCTCGCCAGGTGGGCGAGAAGTTCATCTGTGATGGACCCACACAATTTAAAACTATGTTGTTCAAGGGTCAACTGTAGGACACTGTGCATTGTCATCTAGGTAAACTTAGACTAGACTTAGACTAGAAAACTTCCTCCACCTCTAGGTCATGTGATCTGCCACAAGGTACCAGGCTCAATTTTCTCATGTATAACAGAGGAAATGTGCCTTCCTTTCAGAGTTGTGTAGAGAAAGTGATAATATATATGAAGTGCTTTGTATACTATCAAGGATTTAAGTAGGTGCTCAAAAAATAACTCCCACTCATACTATGTAGAGAAAAGCTTTATAATCTTAAGAGCTTATCGGCCAGAGAGCAGATACCCTCCAGTGTTAAATGTACTATCTTCAAGTGGAGTCTAAGTAAATCAAGGCCTGAGTAATGCAATGCCCAAATGTAACAGATTCTAGTTGTAACAATCTTTCTACCTAAAGTGAATTCTATAGGTCAGATTAGATGTACCATAACTTTCCTGTCACATTAAGATAAGCACCTGCAGAAACAAACAGCAGTTCACAGTTCACTCTGTTTATCTGCAAAACTCTAGCACCTATGTTGTAAATATTTAATAGCTTATTTTAAAAATCTAAAGGTCTTTTTCTGAAGTCAGCTATATTTTCCACATTGTTTAGCATTGAAGTATGGTTTGGGATTATGGAATTTCATAGTGTGCTGCACAATGACTTTGGTCTACCCTGCCTCCATGTAAACACTCCTCTCTATTATCCTCTACATTCTCTAAGGCAGTGGCAACAAACTGGTGGCCTATGGGCAACTGACATTGTGGGGTCCAAAGACAACACAGTGTTTGCTTTGGCTCACTCAGAGTTATTCTTTTCTTTATTAGTTGTCAACATTTTAATAGCAGGAGATAAAATGCAAACATCCAGAATTCTGGCTTCTCTTAGAAAACTGGAAGAGTTAGAAACTGTCTATAAATTCTCACATGGCAAACAGTATCCCAGAGCTAAGTAGTAATGGCCCTCTTTGGATGGAAAGTGACCATCCAGTTGATCACTCTCTACTGCTCCCTATTGCTTTAGACCCTGGCTGCTGCACTCACTCACAGAAGTGGTGTAACGGACTTCAACCGGCCCTGCAGGGGTTTGTGTTGTCCAGTCCTGCTCCAGGATTTTGACTGTGGGTTGCATGCTGACATCAGGAGTTGACAGCAGAAGAAAGGATAGGAGGAAGATGATGCAAAGGGACCTTAACTAACTCACTGTTAACCAGTACTCCAGAGAGTACTACACAAAACAGAACTCCAACTGAGAGACTCTGCATGTGAAGTGTGAGCCACAGTGCACGGCACATGGTAAGTGCTCAGTAAGTGTTAGCTGGCATTATAATTAGTATTATGTTTTCAATGTACTCTACTGAATACTCTAAAGATAACCTCAGAGAATAAACAGGTGACTTGACAAGAAATCTTTGAAAAATAAGAATGAGAGATTTGCATCACAGGATACTTGAGATATATGATGAAGTATAATTAAATATTCTAGTACTGTACACCTGTAACTTACATAATACTGCACATCAACTATACTTCAAAAAAATTTTTAAATTAAAAACAAACAAACAAACAGTGCCAGTAGAAGAACAGATCAGAAAAGAAAGCCCAAAGACAGACTCAAGTATGATATGTAAGAGTTTAATACACGATCAAATTGACACTTCACAGCAGAAGAAAGGATAGATTAATCACTAACTGGTCCTGGGACAACTGATTAAATCCCAGATAAACTAAAAATTTTTTTTTCCCTTTTAAAAAGGGGGAATCTTTAAAGGACTATATGAAAAAATGCTAGAATAACTATTGGATCCTGAGGTGGGGAAAACTTTTCTAAGTATAAAAGCCAAGTAAGAAACCATGAAAGAAAAGTTGAACAGAATTGACAAGAGAAAATAAAAAATATAACTGCTGCACATTATAAAGATGTAAAAGAAATTAACTGTGGACAGTACTATAGAATAAGATTCACCACTCACTGAGCACATGCTTAGAGCACTGTAGACTCTCTTCATCCTCACGGTAACTGGCACTACAGATACTCTTGTTTTTTAAATTTATTTAATTAATTAATTAATTTCTGGGGCTGCGTTGGGTCTTCGTTGCTGCTCACAGGCTTTCTGTAGTTGCAGTGAGTGGGGGCTACTCTTCGTTGCGGTGTGCGGGCTTCTCACTGCGGTGGCTTCTCCTGCTGCGGAGCATGGGCTCTAGGTGCGCAGGCTTCAGTAGTTGCAGCATGCGGGCTCAGTAGTTGTGGCTCGTGGGCTCTAGAGCACAGGCTCTGTAGTTGTGGTGCATGGGCTTAGTTGCTCCGTGGCCTGTGGGATCTTTCCAGACCAGGGCTCAAACCCGTGTCCCCTGCATTGGCAGGTGGATTCTTAACCACTGTGCCACCAGGGAAGTCCCACTACAGATACTCTTATTAGCCCCATTTTACATATGAGGTTTAGAGCTTATCAGACATTAACTGAAGTGAAATACTGCAAACTTTTTCTCAAAGCTAATGATAAGTATTTTAATGAAAGTGGTAGGTAGTTAGACATGAGCGGCTCCTCGCCCTGTCCTGGACAGGGTCATCTTTCCCTCCCCGACCTGGACACGGGTGATCAGAACATGCCCAGAGATCTTCCCTTTTTGCGGTCAAGGACCGCTACGATTCCAGCCTTATGAAGACCAAACAAGATGAACCCGTCAGCACAGGTTGACGTAGGCTCACCAAGACCTAAAAGGTGCCTCAGAGTAAAACCCGGGGTTCATTATGCCGTATTTATAATAAATTAGCATTGCGGTTTTTGCCCATGTCCCCCGGGGTTTCGCTTGGGTGCTTGTGGGTAAGCCCCTGCGCACAAAGAGAAAAGTCATATAACCTAAAGCTGTCAATCACCTCGGCAGTCAAATGATGCAAGACACAAGGAGGGACTTTCCACCACTCTGAAAAACCAGCCCTACACCCGTTGCGGGCTGCTTCTGATTTCTGGACGGCCTGCTCCCCTTCTCTCTCTTGGGAGGATATTCTCGCTTTGCTTAATAAAACTGCTGCTGCTTAAAACTGCTCTATGTCTCTCGACTGAGTTCTCTCCTTCGGGAGGTCCAGGACAGAGGAATTGCCGTTTGGCCGGTAACAAAAGTGTTCTGTTAGCATGGTGAGATCATGGGTGATATTTTGTTCTTGTCTTGGTTTTCCAAACTCTTCAGTATCTTACATTACATTTATTTTTACAGAAAATAGATTCATTTGTAGAACTACCTTTTGAATTTTCTTTGTCATAGCTCTGTTATCTTAGAGTAAAACATAGGGAGTTCTTTATAAAAAAATAAAATGCGGTGGAGGGAGAGCGATAACACCACTTACTAGGTATCTACCAAGAGTTAGCCACTGTAAGAGCTGATTTATCTGCATTATATTTCATCCTAACCTAAAGCCTGTGAGGACAGGTATATTTTTCTCCACTTACTGAAGAAGAAAACTGAGACTCAGAGCTTTCACGGAGCTTGCCAGTTACACTGCTGGGGATTGAAACACGTCTTCAACATCTGGGCTCTCTTTATTGAGCCTCCCCCCAATTATCCACTGTACCTTCTCCAACAAGGCTATAAAAGTGTGGGCTCAATCCTATGTGTATGGGAAAAGGAACTTCATTTTCAGAAAGCAATGATAAATAAAATACAGGAGACAAAACGAAAGGTGTGAGTCGACTCCATCATCTTGGGGCCAGCTATGGCTTCATCTCTAGCAGAGCACTAAGCTTACAACTGCCGAATGTGTGTGACAGCGCTAAAAAGGTCCCTTCTTGCACTAGTAGATCATACTCTTATATCCTGTTTTCTCAAAGTTTAGAAAAGTCTCTGGAGCTCATTTATTCAGTACCACCACGACCCCTATCATCTTAAACACTTCAAACAGATGGGTGCCTATCCAGCTCTGAAACATTTCACAGGAACAAGGGTTAAAAAATTCCACTGGTAACTGGTACTTATGCTTAACCTGTCATGGCAGGAAGTATGCTAATGTCTTCAATATGTTGACCTCATTTCAAATAAAATTCCTATGAAAACAAGAGACATGAAGCTCCAGTGGTAACCAGTTCCCATATCGCAACGCTTCATATTCCCAAAGAGAGCTACCAGGTATGAGTTCAGAATCACTCTCCCTAAACCTTTGCTCCCATATTTGATTTACTACTATTTTGATGCCTCCCTTGAATCTTTAGACATCATGCCTACCTAATGAGGATGCAAAATGGACAAAACCTATAAAAGAAAGACCAACTTGTAATTTGTATATACATCTCAGGACTGCTGGGACTAAACCGCTGACTAATGTTTAGTTTGGAATGAGCTGAAAACTTTGGATGTTTGCACATGGTTACTGACCATCTTGACATGATGTGATTTGTTTTCTTCCTGTAGTATAACTGCACATATCCTTTTTGAGATTCTTAAGAGTTTTATATCACTGTCTCAGTCTTTTTTAGTCCAAATATTCATTGATTAACTAATCATTCATTCAGAAAACAGTTAAAGACCACCTACTGTATACCAGGCACTGTGATAGTTTCTGGAGAGACAAAAATAAGTCTTGCCTTTAAGGATGTAAAAGTCTAAAGGATGAGATGAAGTGAACAGACAACTCCCATAGAGTGTTCTTAGTGTTTTCACAGAGGTATGAACTGGTGTTGTAGAAAGTCAGAGGAGGGGCTGGGGTAATGAGGGAAAGTTCCTTAGAGGTGATGCTCAGGAAGAATCATTAAGGATCAGTAAGAGTCAGTCAAGCATTGGAAGGAAGTTATTTCCCTGAACATTCTGGAAACTACGAGAGCAAAAGGTGCCTGTGGGAACTGAAAACAGAGAGCTGACGTTAGCCCATATGTCTGAGAATAAGCTATTTAGTGACAGATACAAATGTAACGATGATTATCTTTAGTGCATCCATCAACTTTTTTGATGAAGATGACTTGGTCCCAAACCAAATTTTAAAGGACATAATTTTTCAGAATGTTGTGGTTGTTACTAATTATTTTAATAATAACCTTCCAAATGCTTTACATCCATAGAGTATGATGAGCTACAAGAATGTATTTTGCTAATGAAATGTCATACCTACTTTATCATATTAACCATAAAACTCCAATAAAGCAAACTCCAGGCAAGCTCAACACCACCACCACTGGACTCCTACCCTTTGACTACCCGTGAGTGAATGGAAAGTGCAATGCTACCCTGCAATCACTTAAAGGTAAATGGTGAGAAAGTCAATTTTTATCTTTGGTCCATTAGATGAGGGCATCAGTACATTAGAATTGATTTTCAGCGACTAGAGAAAAGTGGTTTAAAAAAAAACAAAAACAAACCAACCCAGATGAACAGAGTATTTCACAGCGAGAGTCCTACATGCTCAGATACAGAAAGACCCACTCCGCTAAGAACTGTTACCCCATAAGTATCAATCCCTCCATTTGACCTTAGAAATAGCACTTCCTTTGATAATATTTTCCAGGCCAGTATCATAGTCTTCAGCAGTTAGACAAAAAACAAAAACAAAAAAAACCCCAGGGCCTACAGAGCATGCTAGTTTTGAACAACAGTAGACAGTTGCAAAAAGGAGCAAGTGTCACAACAGCTTTTCACTAAAGCTTTCAAAAAGCATTAAAAGAATTAAAGAACTGTGGCTAGAGTAGACAGATTCTCAGAGAAAATCAAAGATGAAAGGATGTGAATTAAGGGATAAGAGATAAATGTCTTTCCTGAAAGATGGACACTAATAATATTTTATCAATGTACTACAATTAATTAATAATAAGCCTTGGTAAGAACATATATTACGTTTAAAAACAAGAATATGATTGAAACAGTTATACGTGATCAAGGTACAATGTATAACACCATGAGAAAAACAAAACATCTTTCACTTAAGCTCAATAACTTTATCTTGGAAGAAGAAACAATGAACCTATCTTTGAAAGTGAATGTTAAATGTATTTTTAAAACATTTTACTTGGCACCAGGTGGGGGATGAATTGGGAGATTGGGATTGGCATCTATACACTAATATGTATAAAACAGATAACTAATAAGAACCTGCTGTATAGCACAGGGAACTCCGCTGTACAGTAGAAATTAACACAACATTGTAAAAAAACTATAACCCAATTAAAAAAAAAAGAAACATAGAAAGGATATGACAATTAAAAACAAACAAACAAAAAAATAAAAAACCAAAAAAACATTTTACCTGATTTAAATAATTTAGGCACTTTTCAAGACACCAAAGGCAACAAATGCAAGATTTCAGCACACATCGAGCACAAGCATTTTCCTGGAAAGAATGAAAAATGGAAATAATTAAAGACCAAAGAATCAAACCATATCATATAGAATATTCTAAATTTTAGAAAAATAAAAATTAAGAAAAATCACAACCTATGCTTCAAAGCCTCCACACTCACCCTTTTTTCCCTCAAAATGTAATGGCTGAATTATTTTTAATCAGTTCAATTCAACATTTACTTAGTACCTATTGGATACAAGATATAAGGTATATAAGACCAACAAGGAACTTATAATCTAGTAGGAGAAAAAAAAAGCGCTAAACATAACAACAATTAGAATCAGAATATGATATAGATACTAGTGCTATGAGAGTGGAGAAGAGAGAGAGAAGACATCACTTGGGAGGTGAGAGGACTCGGGGGAGGCTTCTAGGAAGAGGGGGCATTTGAGCTAAGCTATGTAGAAATGCATGGTATTTCTGCAGTCAAGGACAGAAAGGAGGTTCCAAGGAAGAAAGCGTGTTGAGTCCACACAGAGGAAGAGAAGCACAGGACATTTGGGGAAACTACAGAGTGCAAGAGTGGGAGACAAAAGGGAAGAATTAGATTCTATTAGGCAAGGACTTTGAAAAAACATTTGCACTTGGACTTAATATCGCTGGGAACTTTGCTACATGCAGAACTGAAGTTCTGGAATTTGCCCACAGAAAGTCCAGAAAAGGGTTTTTCCTTACCTTTCCTTTGAGCTGACTGTGAATGTACATAAGGATCATTCGTGGAATTTTGACTAATGTGATAATGAAAGATCCTTTCGCCACAGTACCAAGGTGGTAACGAATAAGGCGATTCACCGATGCCAAAATAGGTGTAAATGGCAAATTCCTTTTATCCCTATATAAAAGACCAAGATGGAAACACAGAGATGGTTTAGAGTCCAAAAGAGTGAAAGATTAGTTCATTTTTCTTATTCTAGCTCTATGACAAAATGGCAAAGTAATATAAACGCTACAGATGTACCATGTAAAATTAATGTTTCATTGCTTTATGGTAGTTTCATGGGGTTCTTATGCTGTAACACTTTAAGTTAAATAAAACTGTGCTTTGAAAGCTCTTATTAGCAAATAGTTATGGGGTTAATTGTAGAATCAGATAATGGAACTTAAAAAGATGTTAGGCCTGGCACCTCATTATAATAGAAAACTATAAGGCCTATTGTAGTGTACACTCAGCTATGAAGTTAGGAAAGGAAGTCACAATACTTGTTCTGATCCATACAAATTAAAAAGACTTGTTATCCTTTGATGGACGTTTATATAAAGCAAAAGTACATAAGACACTACTACAAGATTCGTTCTTCTGCTAAATGTAATTTAAGTGTAGCATGACCTGCGGTTCTAATTAATTTTTTGAGAAAGCTACAGAAGAGTATAAAGAATAAAATAATAACCTCCCATTTTCCTACCTCACAGAATGATCAACTACACATTTTGTTATATTCACTTCCAATTACTTTTTAAAGAAATGGAACTCTTACCGGTCTCAGTTCCATTTCCTTTAAACAAAACCACTTAGATGATCTTAAGTTTTCTTTCTTTCTTTCTTTTTTTAATTAACCTACAACACTATGTTAGTTCTGGGTGTACAACATAGTGATTCAATATTTCTATACATTACAAAATGATCACCACAATAAGTCTAGTTATCATCGGTCACTATACAAAGTTACTATCTTTCTCTTCCTGACTTATTTCACTTAGCATAATACCCTCTAGGTCCATCCATGTAGTTACAAGTTAAGTTATTATCTTTCTCTGTCTGACTTATTTCACTTAGCATAATACCCTCTAGGTCCATCCATGTAGTTACAAATTAAGTTTTCTGACAAGTATAAATTCTCACCTAGTAAAATAGTATGTTACCACAGCTCCTGCCACAGTCATCTGTTGACAGGCTAGAATAAATTCACTGATCCAAATCAGACCCACCACATGGTACCACCACATGTATTGCAGAGGCCCAGAAACTTTGAACTCCACAAAGCCTTGGTCATTCTGAACAGCGCTGCCTAGGAAAATATCAAAGAAGGAAAGAAGGAGCACATAAAGCATAAACCAATAAGTATGGCTATTAAATCTAAGAGATTAATCTAATTTCCAACAATATGTCCCTATCCTGAAACCACTGACTTCATGATCACAGTGCTATTACATTAAGGGACCCTCAAAGCCATCATATATAGCTTTTAAAAGTTGTTCTATTTGAATATAGATTTTTGTTTTAATATTTATTTATTTATCTATTTGGCTGCACTGGGTCGTAACTGCGGCACATAGGATCTTCGTTGCCGCGTGCGGGATCTTTAGCTGAGGTATGTGGGATCTAGTTCTCTGACCAGGGATCGAACCTGGGCCCCCGGCATTGGGAGCTCAGAGTCTTAGCCACTGGACCACAAGGGAAGTCCCTGAATATAGTTCCTACCACCTTATCAGTTATTTAGTGTAGGCATGAATTTTCAAACACTTCAATTTTTTTTCAGAGGTATTACTTGTCCAATAATTATAGACCTAAATTATTAGCAAAGTACAGAAATTAATATTATTTTCAATTGGTGATGGTGTGCTGAATGGCCAAAGAAGTTCCATATAAGCTTACTATCCTTATACCACTCCTCATAACTAATTCCATTTAGACATACATAACCTTTGATATTAAGTATGGCTACAAGCAAGTCTGGGAGTCTAACTGTGAACTGTATCACTACTAGCTCTACATAGGTTCAGGTCATTTCCAAACTAGAAAGTCCCAAGGAAGCAAGTTGATCTTTGGCTATAACTGGAGTTTGAGGCAATTCCAGAGCAGCACTGCATTCATCAGTTCATCTTAGAATGAATCCAAATGTCTGAGTCAGTACAGGAACTTACTTCAAATCCATAACCATCTTGAAACTGGATATGATTTCAGGCCCTACCTGGTTTAGACTCATTTTGCTGGGATGTTCTAAAAATCATGAATGGGGAATATGTTATTGAAGAGCCATAACCATTGCTAATTCTGATGGTTGTTAGACCTTAGTCCATAAATGTCTTAAGAATTATACCTCTCTGATGTTTTAAAATATTTTAATGCAAATCAGTGTCATTACTAAAAGAAAGAAGTAACATGTCTTCTTACCGGTAGTGCCAAGAAAGAGAAGTGTCATGATCCAATACACCCAAAACAGGACAAGAGCAAGGAAAGTCCAAAAGGGTTGGAAGACTAGCAGTGGCAAGTGAATGAAAACCTTGCCAGCCACGTGGAACAAGGCGATGGTGAGAGCAACCCGCTTGCGCATGACTAACATTATGAGGAACAAGATAACCTGTAGGAGAGAACAGATGGAAAGATTCCAGCTACTGTTTTAAGCAGTAAAAACAGGAACTGAACAATGGTGGAAAAATTTTAACATAACCTTTCATTCCAAAATGGGGATGTATCATTCTCTGAACCCCAATAACGCTTTAACAGTCTGTATCTCTCTTGCAGCCCTTATTTTTCATTATATATTGAAAATGTCTTTTAAAGCTAAACATAAAAGAGTTTCTCAATTTATTAATATATCCTAGATGTATTAATTCTTCTACTTTCCCTTTTTCCACTCGTTATGAATCAAAACGTGTTGTTTGTCATCAGGATGAGACTCTTAAGTTATTTAAATAGATACATGCTTGCCACTCTGAAAATAGGGGAAAAGACGATATGCTATGACCACAAAAGCACAGAGAACTTATACCTCATCTCCCTTGTTGGAACAAAAGCACCTTACAAGCCGGGTCCATGTCAAATTTATCCTTTGTCACTCCCCACTCTGCCCTGGCACCTGGCGCAGAGAACTGTACTTAAAAGATGATTAATAAATATTTGTACAACGATAGCAAACAAAAATCTTTTGGCACCAATGGTTTTGCGATGGCTTTATTTTTAGTTTCTAATGCTCAATGAAAAGCTTGGGATTGCTCCAAGAAGTGGACTGAGATTTTTTTCCCCTTTTTTCAGAGAGGAGAAGGAGATGAACCAAAGATATGAATATAGATTATCGAACCACATGTTAATGAATAATTTTACTGCAATTCTTATAATAATTATACTAGTTAGTGAAGCTCACCTCTGTTTTTAAAATAATGTTGTTAAAAGTTTAAAAGGGAAAAATGGGAAATAATTAGTGAATACGTAGATGGAATGACACTAGGTAGCCTATTTCTTAATAGACTTTTCTATAATTACACTATCTCATGACAATAAGATGTATGTTCTTACTAGAAAATGATAATTAATACTCTAGGTGAAAATTCCCTCTCAAAAAGCAGGCAGCACAGAATAAAATGTCACATAAAATAGCACTCATCATTTAGGGGAGCCTTCTGAAGCCTTCTGAGTATGTCATACACTGTGGGGCAGAGATTTCATCCAATAGGGATCATGGTTAGGCATGCAATGGCTAAGCATGAGTTTCTGCTTCATTAATGATCTAGAAATTAAAACATAAACCTGAAAGATACACCAAGGCCTGTACTCACTGTGAACACTGTAGCTGAAATGGCATAGATGAGGAGGGCCCGAAGATTGTCTTCAGCTACCTGAAGCTGCTCAGGGATAACTGTTTCTTTGGGAGACTTTCTTTGCTTTGCATATAGCCACCATAGTACACCTGTGCCACCTGGAGACAAAAAAAAAACAATTGTTTTTGCAATAACTGGCACAAGAAAATGTGTAACATAAATCCTCAATTTTCTGGCCCCTTCCTATACATCAACGTGGACTAACACAGCAACAATCCACTTGGCTGGGAGGTGCGTGGCCGTAACTTTTTGCCAGCATAAGGGGAACGCCAATGACTCCACTTACATCTTCCACATTAGGCACTTACAAATCTCTCACTGTATCAAATAAACTTCCTTTAACTGTATTTATTATCAGCTCTGAAGCTGAGAGAGAGCCAGCAAGGACAGACACCCCTGAGAGGAACTGGTCACGAAGACAGCCTCAGCGCCTGCTTAAACTAGGGAGCCTATGGGAAGCAAGTAAGGGTTACAGAAATCAGCAATGAAGCTGAGGAAGGCAAAGATCTTCTCTGTTGTACAGTAACCCTAGTGCCTAGTGAGGATACACTCATGCAGTTGATGAAATATTTGTACAATGAATAAATGAAGATCAAATGAGTAGTTCCCACCAAAGGTAGGAACAAAGATAGGAAATCTTTTAGCTAGTGGGAAGCAGCCGCATAGCACAGGGAGATCAGCTTGGTGCTTTGTGACCGCCTGGAGGGGTGGGACAGGGAGGGTGGGAGGGAGGGAGACGCAAGAGGGAAGAGATATGGCAACAATATGTATATGTATAACTGATTCACTGTGTTATAAAGCAGACATTAACACACCATTGTAAAGCAATTATACTCCAATAAAGATGTAAAAAAAAAAATAGGAAATCTTTGATAGCTGGAGAGCGGTGGGCACTAGGGATGGGAAGTTTTATCTCCATGACTGGTTCAGAGATTCTGAGATCTAGACTGAAGAGGGAGGCAGACCTGCCTCCATATAAGAGAGCTGCTTTGGACACCTTCATTCAACCCATTCGACAAACACTTTGAGTGCCTACAGCACCTACTGTTCTAGGGGCTGGGGATAGAGCGGTGAAAAACCAACATCAACTCTCATGCAGTGTACAGAGTAATGGGGAAACAAAAAAAACAAGGAAACAAGTGAAAATAGAGTATATTAAATCTAAGAAAAAAGCTGCCAGTAAGGGATAGAAAGTGCTAGCGCTGGGAAAGCATTACAATTTTATATAAGCAAGGCCTCACTGGGGTGAGACGATATTGGAGCAAAAGAATCAAAGACAGGGAGAAAGCCATCTACGAACCTATCTAAGAGTGTTCCAGGCAAGAGGAAACAGCAAGTTCTAAGATGCTGATATGGGCCATGCCTGGCAGGCAAGAAAAGAGGAGGCCACTAGAGCTACAGCAACGAGCAATGGGGAAAGCAGTAAGAGATGTGTGCAGAGAGGGAGCTGGGCACCAGATCATACCGCAAGGCGTCGTAGGCCACGGTAAGGAAATGGAAGATTCCGAGTAGAGATGTGTATGTATCGGTGGATGAGATGAATGCCTGGGAGAGAAGCAACTGGGCTGAGATCTATGCAAATCAACCTGACCTCCATGTGCACTCAGGTCAAGAGTGAATAGTGTCGAAGGGAAATTCCAACTACCTGTTGGCAAATATTAAGCATGAATGTTTCTTCTATAGAAGATGATTAAACAAACCAAAGCAACCATGAGTCTATGAAGAATATTTCAGAGAAAGGGAAAGGCTACTTCCATTTTGGAATCTTGAAGGTACAAGAAAACTGTTTGGAAAACTGTTTAATATCCTCAAAAAATGGGATAAAATACGTTCTCTACAAACAGAAATAAAAAGTTGAGAGAAAGCCTGAAGTTCAAGGAAAATAGAATGAGATAATAATGATGGAGGACTTCCGGGAAGATGGCGGAAGAGTAAGACGCGGAGATCACCTTCCTCCACACAGATACACCAGAAATACATCTACGCGTGGAACAACTCCTACAGAGCATCTACTGAACGCTGGCAGAAGACCTCAGACCTCCCAAAAGGCAAGGAACCCCCCACGTACCTGGTTAGGGCAAAAGAAAAAACTAAACAGAGACAAAAGGATAGGGACGGGTCCTGCACCAGCGGGAGAGAGCTGTGAAGGAGGAAAAGTGTCCACACACTAGGAAGCCCCTTCGCGGGTGGAGACTTCGGGAGGCGGAGTGGGGGAGCTTGGGAGCCGCGGAGGAGAGCACAGCAACAGGGGTGCGGAGGGCAAAGCGGTCAGATTCCAGCGCAGAGGATTGGGCCGACCGGAACTCACCAGCCCGAGAGGCTTCCCTGCTCACCTGCCCGGGCGGGTGGGACTGGGAGCTGAGGCTCCGGCTTTTGTCGGAGCGCCGGGAGAGGACTGAGTTTGGCGGCGTGAACACAGCCTGCAGGGCGTTAGTGCACCGCGGCTAGCCGGGAGAGAGTCCGGGGAAAAGTCTGGACCTGCCGAAGAGGCAAGAGACTTTTACGTCCCTCTTTGTTTCCTGGTGCACGAGGAGAAGGGATTAAGAACGCTGCTTGAGAGAGCTCCAGGGACAGGCGCGAGCCGCGGCTAAAAGTGCGGAGCCCAGAGACAGACATGAGACGCTAAGGCCGCTGCTGCCGCCACCAGGAGGCCTGTGTGCGAACACAGGTCACTAGCCACACGCCCTTCCGGGGAGCCTGTGCAGCCCGCCACTGCCAGGGTCCCGAGATCCAGGGACAACTCCCCCGGGAGAACGCACGGCGCGCCTCAGGCTGCAACGTCATCTGCCGCCGCAGGCCCGCCCCACACTCCGTGACCCTCCCTACCCCCCGGCCTGAGTGAGCCAGAGCCTCCGAATCAGTGGCTCCTTTAACCCCGTCCTGTCTGAGCAAAGAACAGACGCCCTCCGGCGACCTACACGCACAGGCGGGGCCAAATCCAAAGCTGAGCCCCTGGGAACTGTGAGAACAAAGAAGAGAAAGGGAAATCTCTCCCAGCAGCCTCAGAAGCAGCGGATTAAAGCTCCACAATCAACTTGATATACCCTGCATCTGTGGAATACCTGAATAGACAACGAATCATCCCAAATTAAGGAGCCCTGTGGATGAAAGGCTCTTGGTGCTGCAGCCAGGAGTCAGTGCTGTGCCTCTGAGGTGGGAGAGCCAACTTCAGGACACTGGTCCACAAGAGGCCTCCCAGCTGCACATAATATCAAACAGCAAAAATCTCCCAGAGATCTCCATCTCAACGCCAGCACCCAGCTTCACTCAACGAACAGCAAGCTACAGTGCTGGACATCCTATGCCAAACAACTAGCAAGACAGGAACACAACCCCACCCATTAGCAGAGAGGCTGCCCAAAATCATAATAAGTCTACAGACACCCCAAAACACACCACCAGACGTGGACCTGCCCACCAGAAAGTCAAGATCCAGCCTCATCCACCAGAACACAGGCACTAGTCCCCTCCACCAGGAAGCCTACACAACCCACTGAACCAACCTTAGCCACTGGGGACAGACACAAAAAACAACAGGAACTACGAACCTTCAGCCTGCAAAAAAGGAGACCCCAAACACAGTAAGATAAGCAAAATGAAAAGACAGAAAAACACACAGCAGATGAAGGAGCAAGATAAAAACCCACCAGACCTAACAAATGAAGAGGAAATAGGCAGTCTACCTGAAAAAGAATTCAGAATAATGATAGTAAGGTTGATCCGAAATCTTGGAGATAGAATGGACAATAGAATGGACAAAATGCAAGAATCAGTTAACAAGGACCTAGAAGAACTAAAGATGAAACAAGCAACGATGAACAACACAATAAATGAAATTAAAAGTACTCTAGATGGGATCAATAGCAGAATAACTGAGGCAGAAGAACGGATAAGTGACCTGGAAGATAAAATAGTGGAAATAACTACTGCAGAGCAGAATAAAGAAAAAAGAATGAAAAGAACTGAGGACAGTCTCAGAGACCTCTGGGACAACATTAAACGCACCAACATTCGAATTATAGGGGTTCCAGAAGAAGAAGAGAAAAAGAAGGGGACTGAGAAAATATTTGAAGAGATTATAGTTGAAAACTTCCCTAATATGGGAAAGGAAATAGTTAATCAAGTCCAGGAAGCACAGAGAGTCCCATACAGGATAAATCCAAGGAGAAATACGCCAAGACACATATTAATCAAACTGTCAAAAATTAAATACAAAGAAAACATATTAAAAGCAGCAAGGGAAAAACAACAAATAACACACAAGGGAATCCCCATAAGGTTAACAGCTGATCTTTCAGCAGAAACTCTGCAAGCCAGAAGGGAGTGGCAGGACATATTGAAAGTGTTGAAGGAGAAAAACCTGCAACCAAGATTACTCTACCCAGCAAGGATCTCATTCAGATTTGATGGAGAAATTAAAACCTTTACAGACAAGCAAAAGCTGAGAGAGTTCAGCACCACCAAACCAGCTCTACAACAACTGCTAAAGGAACTTCTCTAGGCAAGAAACACAAAAGAAGGAAAAGACCTACAATAACAAACCCAAAACAATTAAGAAAATGGGAATAGGAACACACATATCGATAATTACCTTAAATGTAAATGGACTAAATGCTCCCACCAAAAGACACAGATTGGCTGAATGGATACAAAAACAAGACCCATATATTTGCTGTCTACAAGAGACCCACTTCAGACCTAGAGACACATACAGACTGAAAGTAAGGGGATGGAAAAAGGTATTTCATGCAAATGGAAACCAAAAGAAAGCTGGAGTAGCAATTCTCATATCAGACAAAATAGACTTTAAAACAAAGACTATTAGAAGAGACAAAGAAGGACACTACATAATGATCAAGGGATCGATCCAAGAGGAAGATATAACAATTGTAAATATTTATGCACCCAACATAGGTGCACCTCAATACATAAGGCAAATACTGACAACCATAAAAGGGGAAATCGACAGTAACACATTCATAGTAGGGGACTTTAACACCGCACTTTCACCAATGGACAGATCATCCAAAATGAAAATAAATAAGGAAACACAAGCTTTAAATGATACATTAAACGAGATGGAGTTAATTGATATTTATAGGGCATTCCATCCAAAAACAACAGAATACACATTTTTCTCAAGTGCTCATGGAACATTCTCCAGGATAGATCATATCTTGGGTCACAAATCAAGCCTTGGTGAATTTAAGAAAATTGAAATTGTATCAAGTATCTTTTCCGACCACAACGCTATGAGACTCGATATCAGTTACAGGAGAAGATCTGTAAAAAATACAAACACATGGAGGCTAAACAATACACTACTTAATAACGAAGTGATCACTGAAGAAATCAAAGAGGAAATCAAAAAATACCTAGAAACAAATGACAATGGAGACACGACGACTCAAAATCTATGGGATGCAGCAAAAGCAGTTCTAAGAGGGAAGTTTATAGCAATACAATCTTACCTTAAGAAACAGGAAACATCTCGAATAAACAACCTAACCTTGCACCTAAAGCAATTAGAGAAAGAAGAACAAAAAACCCCAAAGTTAGCAGGAGGAAAGAAATCATAAAAATCAGATCAGAAATAAATGAAAAAGAAATGAAGGAAACGATAGCAAAGATCAATAAAACTAAAAGCTGGTTCTTTGAAAGGATAAACAAAATTGATAAACCATTAGCCAGACTCATCAAGAAAAAAAGGGAGAAGACTCAAATCAATAGAATTAGAAATGAAAAAGGAGAAGTAACAACTGACACTGCAGAAATACAAAAGATCATGAGAGATTACTACAAGCAACTCTATGCCAGTAAAATGGACAACCTGGAAGAAATGGACAAATTCTTAGAAAGGCACAACCTGCCAAGACTGAATCAGGAAGAAATAGAAAATATGAACAGACCAATCACAAGCACTGAAATTGAAATTGTGATTAAAAATCTTCCAACAAGCAAAAGCCCAGGACCAGATGGCTTCACAGGCGAATTCTATCAAACATTTAGAGAAGAGCTATCACCTATCCTTCTCAGACTCTTCCAAAATATAGCAGAGGGAGGAACACTCCCCAACTCATTCTACGAGGCCACCATCACCCTGATACCAAAACCAGACAAGGATGTCACAAAGAAAGAAAACTACAGGCCAATATCACTGATGAACATAGATGCAAAGATCCTCAACAAAATACTAGCAAACAGAATCCAGCAGCACATTAAACGGATCATACACTATGATCAAGTGGGGTTTATTCCAGGAATGCAAAGATTCTTCAATATACGCAAATCAATCAACGTGGTACACCATATTAACAAATTGAAGGAGAAAAACCATATGATCATCTCAATAGATGCAGAGAAAGCTTTTGACAAAATTCAACACCCATTTATGATAAAAACTCTGCAGAAAGTAGGCATAGAGGGAACTTTCCTCAACATAATAAAGACCATATATGACAAACCCACAGCCAACATCGTCCTCAATGGTGAAAATCTGAAAGCATTTCCATTAAGATCAGGAACAAGACAAGGTTTCCCACTCTCACCACTCTTATTCAACATAGTTTTGGAAGTTTTAGCCACAGCAATCAGAGAAGAAAAGGAAATAAAAGGAATCCAAATCGGAAAAGAAGAAGTAAAGCTGTCACTGTTTGCAGATGACATGATACTATACATAGAGAATCCTAAAGATGCTACCAGAAAACTACTAGAGCTAATCAATGAATTTGGTAAAGTAGCAGGATACAAAATTAATGCACAGAAATCTCTGGCATTCCTATACGCTAAGGATGAAAAATCTGAAAGTGAAATCAAGAAAACACTCCCATTTACCATTGCAACAAAAATAATAAAATACCTAGGAATAAACCTACCTAAGGAGACAAAAGACCTGTATGCAGAAAATTATAAGACACTGATGAAAGAAATTAAAGATGATACAAATAGATGGAGAGATATACCATGTTCCTGGATTGGAAGAATCAACATTGTGAAAATGACTCTACTACCCAAAGCAATCTACAGATTCAATGCAATCCCTATGAAACTACCACTGGCATTTTTCACAGAACTAGAACAAAAAATTTCACAATTTGTATGGAAACACAAAAGACCCCGAATAGCCAAAGCAATCTTGAGAATGAAAAATGGAGCTGGAGGAATCAGGCTTCCTGACTTCAGACTATACTACAAAGCTACAGTAATCAAGACAGTATGGTACTGGCACAAAAACAGAAAGATAGATCAATGGAACAGGATAGAAAGCCCAGAGATAAACCCACGCACATATGGTCACCTTATCTTTGACAAAGGAGGCAGAAATGTACAGTGGAGAAAGTACAGCCTATTCAATAAGTGGTGTTGGGAAAACTGGACAGCTACATGTAAAAGTATGAGATTAGATCACTTCCTAACACCATACACAAAAATAAGCTCAAAATGGATTAAAGACCTAAATGTAAGGCCAGAAACTATCAAACTCTTAGAGGAAAACATAGGCAGAACACTCTATGACATAAATCACAGCAAGGTTCTTTTTGACCCACCTCCTAGAGAAATGGAAATAAAAACAAAAGTAAACAAATGGGACCTAATGAAACTTAAAAGCTTTTGCGCAGCAAAGGAAACCATAAAGAAGACCAAAAGACAACCCTCAGAATGGGAGAAAATATTTGCAAATGAAGCAACTGACAAAGGATTAATCTCCAAAATTTATAAGCAGCTCATGCAGCTCAATAACAAAAAAACAAACAACCCAATCCAAAAATGGGCAGAAGACCTAAATAGACGTTTCTCCAAAGAAGATATACAGAGTGCCAACAAACACATGAAAGAATGCTCAACATCACTAATCATTAGAGAAATGCAAATCAAAACTACAATGAGATATCATCTCACACCAGTCAGAATGGCCATCATCAAAAAAATCTAGAAACAATAAATGCTGGAGAGGGTGTGGAGAAAAGGGAACCCTCTTACACTGTTGGTGGGAATGTAAATTGATACAGCCACTGTGGAGAACAGTATGGAGGTTCCTTAAAAAGCTACAAATAGAGCTACCATATGACCCAGCAATCCCACTACTGGGCATATACCCTGAGAAAACCATAATTCAAAAAGAGTCATGTACCAAAATGTTCATTGCAGCTCTATTTACAATACCCCAGAGATGGAAACAACCTAAGTGTCCATCATCGGATGAATGGATAAAGAAGATGTGGCACATATATACAATGGAATATTACTCAGCCATAAAAGGAGACGAAATTGAGCTATTTGTAATGAGGTGGATAGACCTAGAGTCTGTCATACAGAGTGAAGTAAGTCAGAAAGAGAGAGACAAATACCGTATGCTAACACATATATGTGGAATTTAAGAAAAAAAAATGTCATGAAAAACCTAGGGGTGAAACAGGAATAAAGACACAGACTTACTAGAGAATGGACTTGAGGCTATGGGGAGGGGGAAGGGTAAACGGTGACAAAGCGATAAAGAGGCATGGACATATATACACTACCAAACGTAAGGTAGATAGCTAGTGGGAAGCAGCCTCATAGCACAGGGAGATCAGCTCGGTGCTTTGTGACCGCCTGGAGGGGTGGGATAGGGAGGATGGGAGGGAGGGAGACTCAAGCGGGAAGAGATATGGGAACATATGTATATATATAACTGATTCATTTTGTTGTGAAGCTGAAACTAACATACCATTGTAAAGCAATTATACTCCAATAAAGATGTTAAAAAAAAATAAAATAAAATAATGATGACATCAAGGGCATTGTTCATAACATCCACAGTAGATATCATTAATTAAACATTTAAACTTGTGCCAGGAATTAGCACAAAGAGTTGCAACCACATTTAAACACAATGCTATTAAGTGGGTATTATTAGCTCCACTTTGCAAATGATGAAATTGAAATTTAGGAAATTTCAGCAGCATGCCAAATGTCACATACTTGGTAAGTGGGAGAGCTGGGATTCAAATCTACTTTTATTATAAAAGCTATCCATCTGTTATGAACTGAATGCTGTGTCTCCCCAAAACCCATCTACTGAAATCCTAATCCCCAATATGGTATATCTGGAGGTGGGGCCTTTAGAAGATGATGAAACCATAAATGTGGAGCCCTCATGAATGGGATTAGTGCCCTTATAAAAGAGACCCCAGAAAGCTCCTTCCCTCTTCTGCTACGTGAGGACACAGCAATCAGATGGCCGGAAACAGGAAGATGGCCCTCACCAGATGCCGAATCTGCTGGTGCCTTGATCTTAGACTCCCCAGCCTTCAGAACGGTGAGAAATAAATGTTTGTTGTTTATAAGGCATCCAGTCTTGTGGTACTTTGTTACAGCAGCCCAAACTGACTAAGACATCATCTAAACACAGAATTAGATTTGAAGGCTACAAACTGAAATGAAAAGGAAGATGGCTGAGAGAAGGAAGACCTACAAATAAGATGAAATTGGGATAACAAAATTAAGTAGTCAAGTACAGACTGATACCAAGGAAAACAAAATCAGTGATATGATAGATAAACTTGAAGCGTTCTTCCTCAATGTAAAGAAAATGACAAAAGGATTAAAATGATAATTTAGGAGATGATAGCAGGAGAGTAAGAAGGATCTTAAAGAGAAAACCACCAGGATGGAAACAAGAAACAAATATAGAAATAAAGTAAACTTTTCAAAGTTGAAAAAGATTCCCCAAAAAAAGAGATCATAGGCAAACTGAGTTAAGATTCTGAACTAGACAAAAATTTTAAGTTGTAAGGATAAGTTAAAAATTATATAAACATCTAGGTAAGTGAGATAGGTTATGGGCACAGGAACAAAATTTAGACTGGTCTCAAAGTTCTTCTCTGAAATGAAGTTCAGACATAAGGCAATATACTGTATCTTAAGACTTTTATATGCAACAAATTCAATATTCACATGTGAAGGCAAAGGCAATCTTAGATAACCAAGAATTCAGAATATTACAACCCATAAGTCTTTCATGAATAAGTTACTTGAACTCAGATTCCAGTCAAAACAAATATGAACTGAAATTTAGAACTCAAGAATGAACTTTTATAAAAACAGGACCAGTATAACTGAATCACTTTGCTGTACACCTGAAACTAACACAATATTGTAAATCAACTATACTCCAATATAAAATAAAAATTAAAAAAAAATAAAAATAAAAACAGGACCAGTAGTTCTCACTAAAATCAGGACAGGAGAACTTAAATAAATATAATTATGAAACTCCTCAAGGCAAAGGTAAGCAAAATTCTTTGAAAAGATATAGTACAACAAATAATATTTTAAGTTTAATAATAACCTGAATAACGAACACTCAGAATATTTAACAAGAGCTAAAAACTGCGAGTGGGCAGAAGAGAGTAGGATTAGACAGGAAGGAAAGTTTATGCTAAATTTAAAGGGGGGGACCTCAACAAGTATTGTTTCATTTCAGCCTTTAATAATTATAGAATTCTAGACTGAAGAATATTTTCTGAAAATGTATGGGTTACCAACTGAAGAAGTGAAAATAAAATTATACCATCCAAAGCCAGGGTGAAAACAACCAAAGAAAACACAATTCCATACAGCAAAGATAGGGAAAACAAAATAAGGAAGCATAAATTTAAGGAAAACATAAAACAGATGACATCAGTAAGACAAAACATACCAGGTAAACGTAATGGTGGCAAATTCTCCTACTGAAAGAGTTTCATATTGGGTTAAAACGTTTTTATACTATATACAAACATACACACACACACACACACACACACACACACACACACACACGCATACATATATATATGAATATCAAGGTCTGGATTCCAAATGCTAACACTGGTGAACTGAAGGTGGGTCCCTATAATTATGACATTTTTAAAGGCAAAAGTAAATACTCTTTAAAGAGAAGATGTAGCATGTGAAATAAAACTTTTATTTTCTTTCCTATATTTCTATTTTCTACCATGGAAGTAGTTAGATACCATGAGTAGGTATGACATTTATAATTGGGAGGGGGAAATGTTTTTTTAAGACAATAAACACAGAAAACCCAGAAGGTTTCATTAGAAACACTAAAATGAAAACAAAATAGAATGTCAATAGACAGAAAAATGAGTAACAAAATTTTAAACACACCCCCACCCCGACAGAGTTATCCTGCCAGGAACACTTTTCAACCAGAAAGAATTTCAACACCTTAGAATGGCTGATTTAGGCCTTAAAAAAGTGCAAGATAAAAAGAAAGGGTCCCTTCATTTGCCAGGCAGGGAGCACTGGAAGAATCAAGTGAAAATTCAAAAGCAGGAGCAGAACAGAGGCTCAATTCCTTTCTTTTCAGTTGTACTCTCCCCCTCCAACTGATATTGACAGAAAAACGTTAGTCCCCTTTTAAAAATATCACTTGCTCTCATTCCAAAAGCCACTGACCTTCCCATTTTATTCGATTTAGTGATCTCACAGTGAGCTAACTTAAATGTAATCCACTTACCTGTCTTTACATTTTATCAATGAATTCACAGGCCTTACAAGAGGAAAATTATTTAAAATAACCAAAACAGTTCTGAATTGAGGGACTGTTAAAGGCAAACTTGAACTCTCAATTCTAATTACTAAAAAACAAAGGAATAAGCCGCTTACCAAGTGAACCCAGGATGAGCAGAATTGTTAAGATCCACACAAGTATTCTTGATATATACCTGATTATCACCATCAAAATCATGGACAGAACTGCAGGGAAGATAAAGAACACACAGAATATCATTTGAAAACTTTAGAAAATATAAAGAGAAACTCTTTCAATTGTTTTCTCCTAGGGAAATAATTTGTTGCTCTTGACAAGTTCATGACTCCAATTTAGGTAAGAAAGGAAACTGGCTGCTTTTGTACTTTGACTTTGGTACTTGTACCACTTGAACAGCATCACTTAAAACCAAAGGCACCTAACTGGGTTTATAAATGACAGAAAAGAATATATGCAAATGTATATGGTGACTCAAAAACAGCACAGAACTGTTGTGGATTTGCCACAGGAAGACATCAGAACTCACATGCAAACATAGATGCCGACACACAAAGTGTAGAGAATGACATGCCGTGTTGGTGACCGGAAAAATTACCACATGTAGACAGACATCAGTTAAATTAGGTGCTACACTTCCTTGAGTCACCTATGCGTTTCAGGACCAACTTCTCTGATGTTCGGTCAACAAGCCAGATGGTATATTATCTTTTTCTAGTTGTTTCTCCTCTAAAACTCCAAGAAATGGTCTGACTCTATAGAATAATATCCTGAAAACTACTGAAGCCAAAATTCCTCTGATGTTACTTCTCAATTGAGGTCAGGGGTCCTGACTAAGAAGCTCTTCAAAAAAGGAGCAAAGCTTAGTTTGAGTTATTTAACCAACTCCTCTACCCACCCCAAGCTAAATTCCAACATGCCAAAATCTTGAGTGAAAATCTCAAAAGAAACTGAGAAGATTTAACCCTTGCACGGGGAAATTCATTTCTGAAATCATAATTTGTTCATCTTTAATTATCTAAAGTCCCATTTCACAAACAAATGAATAAAGATCTTAAACCTCAAAAGTAGAGCATTCTAATAAAAAATGGAATTCCAATGGCTTAACAACATTATTAACACTATTTTAGGTTTGGATTTTTTTTTCTTGGTTCAAGTATTCAACTATTTCAGAAATCAAAAAAATTTTAAATAAAGCTAGACTAATAATCAAGTTTCCTTGGACCATTTGCAAAGCCAAATAAATGGTTGGGATCTGTGACTAGGTAACATTATTAAGGTACTCACATTTGCAATAAATGTACAGGAACCAAAAACAGATGGGAGCGTTTCAAATATCACAGAAATAGCTTTTCATATGGACAGCATTATTTCAACTGAGTCAAGTACTACCTAAGCAAAAAGAAAATACTCTCTAATGACAAGACAGAAATATAGCTAGACTTCTCAATGACTATAATTGGTGTTAACAGGCATAAACACTCATTTTACTTATATAACAAAATAGTTGTTTGGTTCCTACTACGGTTTACTTCTCCCAACTAAAAAAGTCTATAAATTCTGATATGGCTACATATAGTTCTAGGATAATATAGGGAATTTACATCTTGAAAATAAAATTTATTTGCTTTTATTTATTTTATTATCTATTTATTGACCAAAAAACTAAATGGCTAACAAGTGGAGATTTCCTACTTTTTCAAGCAATACAGATATTAATTGTAGCAATGAAAAAAATTACATAATCCAAACATAATATATCAGAAATCTTGCTCTTTGATGGCAATATAAAAGAGAATATGTAGCCTCTTTTTATAAGCAAGTAAGCCTTTTGGAATCAAAACTAAAAACAAAGGGGTGCTGATATTAGAAACCTCCTATTATCATATTAAAGGTTATTATAGCCTTTGTAATCAAAGTTTGGGAATACACCAGTTTTCTCCAATGGGAGAAAAAGAAGGGAAATGAGTTTCAGATATATTATATTCTTTTAAAAATATGTATCTATTTATAACTATATATATTCTGAAACAATTATTTTGGCTATGGGAAGTTAAACAATTTACAAGTATCCCCAGCAGTATTCATATTTTGGTTAAAAGAACAGTCTTCTACTGCAGTACTATGCAATAGCTAATAATGAGAAAAACAATTACCTAGTGATAACAAGCAAAGTCCCAATATAATTTCTTTGCTGGTCATTACTCCACTAATCAGCCTGTGTAAGACACTATTGTCACTGACAAAGGTGATCAGGGCCTCTGCAAACTTGGCATAGCAGGAAATGTTCACAGGAGCACAGCGATGGAAGAATGGAATAGGTGCACTGGTGACACAAGAAAAAAAAATCAGAAAAAAAATTACTCCTACTTAATATAAATGCCACATCAAACACACAAATGAAAGGTGAATATGACTGCAATACAGTCCACCCTCCACACATCATATGGGAGCTAAGAGCTGTGAGCTTAATGCTATGAAGATGACCGTCATGGGGCATGATGCACATCTTACCACAAGCCTTATCAGAGGGTGGAGTGCATATTCCAACAGAAGACATTACCCTCCCCTTCTGAAAAGAAACACACACACATATACACACACATACACACATACTAAAAGCAAAACCAAACACTTAAACTCCTCAGCCTACACATCTATCAATCAAGGGGCAGATGGCAAAACTTACAAACATATACTTCATTGAACTGAAAATGAATTTTTGCCATAAGCTATCTAAAAATAAAAACAAACATACTTTTGCTTGAAACATGCCACCATTAATAGAGTATTTCTTCTCTCAGAACAGCATACAAAACCTTAGATTAAAAAAGGTATTTGGGGCACAAGCTTAATAACTCATACAAAGTAGTCATACCAAGACATCAACATACAGCATAATATGCAGCTATTTGAAACAATAACTTTGAATACTAATGTATGGAAGAACTTATGATTTAACAGTACAAGGGAAAAAACCCCAAAATTGATATCTAATGTGATGATTACATCTCTGTATAAAAGATATATACGTAAGAATGAGAACAGGAAAAAATAGAAAGAAATGAAAAATCTCTGATTTGTTAGGGTCATGGGATTCTGGGCCATTTTCTTTTCTTTTTGTATGTTATTATTATTATGAGATTATTTGTGTCCAAAAAAGAGGGAATCAATTATATCAGGTTTATACTGACTGCAGCTTTCAGTTGTGAAGGAACATAGCTATGTATAAACCATGACATAAATATAGCTTGTTATAACATGGTTCCATTTTAGCTTCTGAGAACATGTATGCACTAATCAGTGAGAGATTTTAAGCAAAGCTCTATGAACATGCCCTCAGTTGTGACTTATTTGGATTCTAAAAGAGCCCATACATGCGCCTATGCACAAACACACATTTATGTGTGCATTAAGTTAAAATTTAGTCATTACTAACACGAATCCCACATTGTCAGAATTATTTGTAGGACTATCAGTCACAGTGTAACATAACACTTTTGACTGGCCTGAAATAAGTGTGTTCTCATTCCTGATTGGCACTGTATTTTGGTCAAATTAGTGAATAAGATTACGTGGTTGAACACCAAATAAAATCCCAAGGTTTCTAATCTCAGCAAAGCAACTTTGTATAACCCAAAGCAAAACACTACCTTTGTTTCCTTCCTCAAAAAACAATTAGAATATTTCTTATCAAGTAAGAATATAAGTGAACTATATATTGATTTTCCTTAAATGTTGGTACGTGAGCACCGTTGGGAGTAAGAATAAGCAACATCTTCCGTGATGTTAAACTTCATGGAGCAAAATAAAATAATATAATTTTAAAGATCTAGCCTTACCTTAGTTATGCTCTAAAGTAAAATGTATCCAAAAATGATGATGACATGCATGTTCATTTTTAAAAAATTGCCTCTTGTGATGTGTGGGTGTATTTGTATACACCTCCAAAATGGTGTTGGTGAGAGACAATACCAAAGATTTGATATTTTGTCACAAAGTGCAGAAAGCCAGAGCATTCTGAGTAATGCTTGAATTACAGGTATGTAAGTCACCATTTTTTGACCAAAAGTTGTTTTACTAATGATTTAAAAAGACATTAAATTACAGAATACTTTTAGGTGATATGGATTTAGTTAGAAATATTACAGGAAAGAATGAAAAAAGATTAACTAGAAGTTCCTACTCAATGGAGGCTAACTTGGGACAGAAACCTCTAAACTTGACAAATGTGTTGTGACCTACAACTATTTTTTTCCTGATACTGTCTAGATACTGTCCCTGCCAGGTTAATGTCCCTGTCTAAGGACTTTTAACCGTATTTTAACTAAAAGGCTGGTTCTCTGTCCTTCAAAACTAAAGTCCTCTCTGCTCCATGACTGTCTACATCTTCATCTGCTTTATTACCCTACATCTCTGATGTCATCTCTGTTTAACTCACTTGCCTCCAGCCTTGAACATAAAATACATCCACCTTAAGGATACTGATGTTCTGTTTTTAAAACCCACCAATTTTTTTGGTCCTGCCCCCCTGTTTCCTTTTTCCTGTCATATAACCGTAAACTTTATCCTCTGTCCAGAGGTGGCTCCACTTAAATCTCCCATATCCTAACAGGATGTTGATGTATTTTTATACTCAAATAGAAATATACATCATTTCCAAAAGAGAGTGGAAATTGTGATAAAGAAAAACTGGACTTGGGTTCAAAAGCCCTGGGTGATTCTCCTTACATTACACAGGTCACTTCATCTCTCTTTCTCAGTCCCTCCTTCTGTTAGCTGAAAGGGTAGAAGTAAGTCCTCTATTAAGTCTTTTCACATCTTAATAATAATAATAATGTCTACCCATAAATCAATGATTCTAAATTAGTAGAAGCAGGATGCCCAGTAGCTTTCGTATTTTTCTGATTTTCATACTTATAATGAGGATAGCTGATTTGAAAAGGGAAAGATTATAGTCTTAAAATTCTAATCCTTCATTTGTATTTAAGAGGAAAAGCTGAGTAATATCAGTTTTGAACTTACGCTTTCAAGTCATTTGTCTACTGTATATAAACACTTGGCCAATTAGAAAGAGTACTTGTACAAGTATCTTTCAAAGAACTGGAATAAAATAACAGTCCCTTGCCTTATAATTCAATCTATGTCAGTTAAAAAAAACCTGACAGCTCTAAATTTAAAGGTATAAAAATAGCACACGCTGATTACACTGTTTAGCTGATGGTCAAAATGGTCAAAAGCTGCTCTTAGTGGTAAGGAATAACAGAAATAGAAGGCAAACAAGACCAAAGATAATATCTGGACACAACAGCAAAAATGAAATTAAATACTTAGCTTTAAAGTGAAAAGTACTAGATTCCCTTGTCATTCTTTTTCTCAACTCTTTCCCAAACAGAAACAACTTGACTAGTCATGAATTATTTTGTTTGAATTATTTTATTATTTTAAAAAATTTTAGTAATCATGGCATTGAAATGGTTTGTCTTATATTTTACCATTTAAATCCCATGTGATACGATGAATTTAAGATGTTACCTGATTTCATATACCTCTCAGAAAATAACCCTTCTGAGAACCTAGTATATGAGATCACTTCTACTTTAGTGTCTAACCTAAATGACACACTCTGTGCTTCTTAATTAAGAGAACGAGCATAAAGTATTCTATTTACAGTAAGTTTTTCTACCTTTTGAAGCCTACAGAATATTGAATCTTTAAGAAGTCAGTGTTGTTTCATTAGGAACCGATGCTGTTTCACTTTATTGGAACATTAGTCAACAAGAACAAAATGAATTTATAATGAGTCTTTTAAAGATTTTTTAAAAATTAGCCACTCATAGGAAAATTGTATCTTACCTTGGCAAACATATTGCCCATTTGCCTTTAAGTCCAGACTATCACAGTTAATGAGCTCCCTCAAAGTATGATGACAAACAATGCCTAATATCTTGTCCATATGCCTTTGTAAGAGAAGATAGGAGTTTGCACTTCACACAATTATCTTAAAACTTCAGGTTATAAATAAGCAATTACACAAGACTTCTCATTAAAAGTTTTATTTAAGAAAGAATAAAAATAAAGGGTTTTGGCAATATCTCTATAGCACAGCAAAGGGAGGAAATAAGTAATCAAGAATCTAATGGCAATGTGCAGTGATTTTCACACATTTCATTTTATTTCTTTTCTCTCCTCTTTCATTCCTATACTCCCTTTTTTCCCTTCAAACTAACTGTGGTATAGACTTTACAAGACCTTAGATTCAAATTCTGATTCCCAACAATTAGTTGTGTGGCCTTGGGCAACCCATTTAACCTCTTATTTTCTATTTCCTCATCTATAAATTAGGGACAGTATCCTTATAGGCTTTTGTGAGGGTTAAGTGAGATAGTACATATGAGAAACATAATATTGTACTTGGCATCCAATAGATGATTTATAAATGTTAATTCACCTTGAATCCTTCACTTAAAAAATATAGATAATATTTTTTTCTTGGCTATTATTTTCTTATTTCCATATCATGTTAATTCCTCAACACCAAGTACCATTTCTGGCATCTGGAAGTACCAAAATAAATGTTTGATGAATAAACTGAACTTATGAAATCTGTTTCTAGTATTGCAACTTTTTCTAGCTATACCCAAACCTTTAAGCACTCTAAGTATAAGGGCTGGCTAGACTCCCTGTTGCTACTATGTTTAGCATGTCACCAGTAGAGTTCTGAATTTGGATACAATATGGCCCTTTCTAGGCATTTGCTTTTAAAATTCAAAAGCTCTTAGGAATAGTAACCGTTTGGAAATTATGTGGCACTAATGTTTTATTGCAAATTAGTTTACAACTGCTTTTCTTTAAAACAGGCACCTTCAGCTGCAGAAGGTTCCTGGGTACCCAGGAAGGTTGGAAGGCTCTAGAATAGTTCCTAAGCCAAATGCCAACCACAATAATGAATATTTAACACATATTATCTTACTTAATCCTTATGACAATTCCATGGGAGAGATATTGATAGTCCCATTTTACATATGAGAAAACTTGGTTTACTGAGGGCTTAACAGACTTGCTTAAGCTGACAAATAGAAAGTGGTCGAACAGATTTCAGCCCCAGGCCTATCCGGACTCAAAGTTCAGTTCTTTCTGTCCCACTGCTGTGCTCCCAGGGAGACAGCAAAGGAGACATAAAAGATGCTGAGGGCCATTTGCCTGCATCACAGGTTTGCCTAGTGCTGGTCTTCTGGTACATATAGAAAAGTCAATCAAAGCATAGTCCCTACTCTTTTTAAGGACAGAGTTTCTTAAGGACAGAGACTAGGTCTTACTCATCTTTGGAGATTTGGTATCTAACACTGTGTGTGAAACAGGGTAGTGCCCTAAGTTTTTTATTAAAACAAATTTATTCTTGTTTTTTGATCCTTTCACTTTGCCAAATACCAGATGATATTTACAAGATCTTGATTTGCCTTCCTTCTATCAACTGTTGCTTCTCTTTTACCTTCCAACAACGTGAGTTCAGACAAAAGTGATAGACGGTGAACGACTAAGTAAGATGCGAGGATCTTTAAATACAATATAAATATAGTACATAGCCGGTTTTCACACGGTTTAGGTTCATCATTGCATCTTGGATTACTAAAACATTAGTGGATAACCTTGTTAGAAGCCAAGCCTGTCCATCTCTAAAACCCAAGCCCCTAATACTACGTTTTGTCTCCTAGTGAATGCCCTTAGGATGCTGTATGTGAGACGTCCATGAGTGTGCAGCCAAGACTGGATCACCCAGTATAACCAGGAACAGGCAGTTCTCAACATGGTAGAGTCAGAGGTCAGAGGTGCCGGAGGATTTGAAGTATGAACTGCCCACCCATATTATACTAGAGCAGAGCAACCTCATTCTCATACCACGGCTTTCTGGTTATCCTTTTATAATATACTTATGCCTTAAAATAGTGACTCTATACTCAAAGTATGCATTTAAAATAGGTTTTAGCAGTTGAATAGAGAACAGAGCTTTTCTTGTTTCTACATTGATAATTTTCTCTATTCAAAGAACCTCCTTTCTTTACTGTCTCAGCCTCCCTAATATTCTCAATTTTCATGAATGGAGTTTCCCTACCTACTGGTCTAAGCCCATAATTTGTAGGTCCCTCCTACTTAGTATCTTTTAAAACAGTCCCATTATTTTTATGTCTGTAGGCTTTAAATTTTAATTTCAATAGCAACTTGACAGTACTAAAAGAGCTGGAAATCAATTAAACTGATATATCCTTTGTCGTCTTTTCAACAGAAAATTTCAAATTCAAGTTAATAAAGCGCAAGTAACACCCATAAGCAAGTTGAAGGAAAGGAGACATAAGATAAGAATTTTAACTAATAGCTTGCTATAACATACTGAGATACAGTAAAAAGTGGTTTTGATTCAATATTCCTGGGAAATACTCATGTCATACATGGTTAGTGATATATGCTAAGGTTCTCAAGATCAGACATGCTCCAAAAACTATATACCTAATTCTGAGGATATATTCCACAATGCTTGAGAATTTATTTCCTTTTTTAAAAAAACCAATTTATAATTTTAAAATTTGCTTTACTTAAAACTACTGTGAGATCCTTCCAAACAAAGAACATTTCTTGTTTCATCTTTGCATCCATTACACGCAGTAGGTACTTAACAATAAATGTTTGTTGATTAAGACAAACAGCTTACTATAGAGAATGTACCTAAAGGATAGAGCTTGAAATAAACTATGGAGAATAATCATTGGCATATTTTTTAAACTTACAAAGAAAATTTTAAAATAATAGCAGTAAGTATGGCCAACTTCAAAGAATCTTCGGAGAGTGTGAGACTTGGCTTCCAATTTTGTTGTGGGTTTTATAATGATTCAGCAGCTTTGTATACTTAAAAACTATGGCATTAAAAAAAAAAAAAGTGAGCCCCCAAAAGAAATTTAAAATAGCTGAGAATGAGAAAAGTAATTTGCCTGTGTGTGTGTGTGTGTTTTAAAATGATGTGAAATTCACAATGTCATTTCTATTACTACTTTTAAAATTTTGTTGTAAAAGCACTAAAACTGGGCAACAGGTATCATCAAGTGACTCTTTTCTCAGAAAAACATATACAGTTTAAAATCTACCTACAAAAACAGAAGTCACAAGTTAACAAAATACAATAAAATTTACCTCGCTGGAACAGGCAGTTTGGGGCAAAGAACAGAAGCTTTTGATGATGTAGTATATTCAGAAGGCTTTAGGTCGTAGCTGCATAGGGCTGAGCCTGTTGAAAGAAAAGCTGTATGTTAGCTAGCAGAACAGAGTCCAAATAAATTCTTCTATTAATTCACTTTATTTTATTGGTTAATATTAACTCAACATATACAACTTTCAAACATTATAGAATTAATAAAAGTCTGATTTGGTCTATAGTATCAATTCTCAATCATTTGAAACAGATTTTTCTCTGGTAACTTATATATAAATTTTAATTAATAATATTAAGGGTAATAACAATAAGTACTAGAGCTAATTTTATTGAGTGCCATATATCAGGCCCTATACAAGATGACATACAAATACACATATTTTTTTTTTTAATAAAGAGTCAACTTTTCATTGTAACTGACCAAACTGTGTTTAGGAATGTCTTCAAACAACAGAACCAAAGAAACATGATAAAAATATCCTCTTGAAGAAACCAAGAGTTTTTGCCAGCCCCAGTGCTTCTGAGGGTTAGACTGAAAGCAGCCCATTCCTGAGGCTGGTTCTCTTCCCCACGCCAAGAGCAGGGCTGGGATAGATAGAGGACCTGGCCTTTCCTCCTATTATGCAGTGGGGTGAGCCTCTCCTCTCAACATATATAAAAATTATATTATTTACTATAACTCCATTAGGTAGGCCTTTTTAAGCCCACTTGACGGAGGAGAAAATAGAGGCTAAGAGACAAGGTAAATAACTTGTCCAGGGTGACACAGCTGCTAAGCCAGTAATGCTGGGGTTAAACCCTAGATCTCTTTGACTACGAAACCCATCTTCAGCTACATATGCCATCTCTCCTTCTGATGCTCTCCATTACTAAATATTTAAAATTATTGCATATAGCACATATGCATTCAGATAATATATTACTTTTTCCTTATTTAAAAGGCAGGAAACAGTAACTGTAAATAAACTGAATTAATTGATAAAATCAATAAATTGATCAAAGGACTCCTTGTTTTCAGATAGTTTAAAACAGCTTAAATTCAGTCCTAGATTGGTTATTCTCTGACTATATGGCTAATATATATCTAAATAATACATAAAATTCAAATGGATACAGTACACCCTATCTTTGATAAGTCTTATTTAACTGACCTGCTAATTTTATAACACAGCAACTAGAATACTGTAAGATTCATTGTACAACAGACACTGTTAAATAAGGAGATCTAGGCTTTAGTTCTAATTTTGCTGAGACCTACTACATTATATCATGTAAACTGTTTGTATTTCATTAATTGAAGTGCTTACAAGGTTACTAATTTGGTCAAATACTTCATTATTAAATACAAACAGAATAGCTTTGCATTTATATCATAGCAATAATGAGATTTTGCACTGTATCACCATGGAAAATGTTTAAATTATAATGTGAAGGCAGACTTTAACATTGGATTAATTATGGAAACATCATGTGAGGATGTGAGAAGGAACTAGAAGGGAATATAGAAAAAAAGATTTGTTGGGACAACAAAATTGGGAGATTTGTTTCATTTATATCTGGTCCTTTCAATCAAAAGCACTTTTAGAAAGCCACAAACCTGCATTTAATTCAGTAATGCTGCCCATAAACCAGCAGCCAACTTGCTAAGTGTTTGAATACGTGGGCCTTAATAGCACATTTACATAAATACATGTAGCATCTATTTTATATAAAAATAATTCAAGTAACTTGACAGTGTAAAATATTTTTAAAGAGATACTTGAAAGTTACATGGCACTGTTCTTCAAGTTTCTTCAGCTCTTAAGATAGACTCAATAGAAAACTAAGTTTGTAAAATTGTTTTCAATCATTCTCTTCATTTTAATGACTTTTTCTTTTTTTTAAGTTAAACATGAATATTAAGCATCTAACTCTTCTAAAATTAGGCTTTTGTGTTTAAAGATAATGGAACTAGATACTATTTATAGCAATTTTAGAGAAAATATGACAGCAATGGCAAGCAAACATCTTAGATTAATTCTAAAATAACTGGGAGTCCTATTATAGAATTGCTCATGAAAAAATAGCAACTGTGCCAATAACTGCAGAGCACCCAACGTGATCATCAACTTCCTAATCTGAATTGTCACCTTACTTCTTTTAGAGTCCAAGGTGGAATCGATTTGCACAATATAAGAGGCCCTAACTAAAGCATATTGTGTCAGTGCTGTCAAACACACTGCTCCATCTGAATTCAGTGAACATAATCTCCATCCCCACCCTTTTTTCATTTAAAAAAGGAGGTCAGCAGGTGCAACAGAGTTCAATTTTATAAAGACTTTCCCAGGATAATGCTCAATGAAAGGATAATAGCCTTATCTCTGATGGTATTCTGGGACAGAGGCCAGTACTAAATAGATCCTGTACTAAATAGATTAAAGAAAAAAGATCTTTACAATGTGTTAGTAGTAACAATCAGAAGAAACCTTATATTGCTTCCTGCTCAAAGGGTTCATGGACAGAGAAGCCTCAATGAAGAACATTAAAACAACCCAGAAATGACCAATGTTTTACAATTGTTTTTCTTTTCATGTTTATTAGCTAATGCATTTTTAGTGAACTCTTTTAAGGTAGTATTTATTTTATTATTTTTTAATAGTAGAAGTATAAACATATGATGTTTGGTTATAAACAGCAAGACAACATTTTTCTTCTAATGCAAAAAGCAGGGAAAAACCATGCTAGAGTAATGAAAAGTCTAAAACAAAAACCAAAAGCTTATCTAAACCACACCAGAGGCAATCCATGCAATTCAGACAGTGTTATTCAAAGGCCATCAGAATGAGTGATCTTAGGAACCTAACTTGGGTATATAAACATCTATCTTGGTAAACAGTTGCTATAGTCCCCAGAATGTTTAACTACTACAATATATCAAATGCCTTTTAATAGTCAATTATTTATTCTTTAGCTCACTATCACGTATAACAACACCCCTAAGAGGTATGTTTCCATCGCCATGCTCCAAACATTACAGATGAAAAAAATGAGTCATACTTCCAAGGCCTTTTAAGCAATCACTGGCAAACTACTAAGAAACAGAGTTCTTCACTCCTAGGCTACAATGCTTCTTCTGTGTCTTTTCTAACAATCATAATCATACACGTATTCAATAAGCTCCTGGGCAAAAAGCATATGGTCCACAGATACTGCAAAGATAACATGTTTGAAAACATTTTTTTCCATCACCCACTCTCTAAAATCTGCTGTCTCCTCCCGTGTTAATTCTACCCTGGTTAATGGCTCCAGCACCCATAAAATCCCCAAGATGAAGTGTGGAAGTCATCCTATATCTTCTTAATCTACATCTTCCATCTACGTCTTCCCACACTATTCAAAACATTCAAGATACCAAGTCCCAACAATCAGATCTTTCTGTGTTTATTTCAGACCATCACGATCTCTTATTGGGTCAGTTAAACTATTCTCTCAGAGGGTTTCTTAACTCCATCCTGTGTACAACCTTCAGAATGATTTCTGTAAACTGGGCATTAGTTGTATTACATCCCTGCCCTCAGGAAAATTCCAAACCCCTTGGCTTCAAGGCCCTCCTAAGGCAGGCCTCTTCCTAAAACTCCAGCTTCATTTAAGCATAATAAACTACTTATAATTCTTGCTGTTTCACAAACTTCCAGGCTTTTCCACATGCTGTTCTCTCTGCTTGGGCTGTCCTTTCCTAACTAGCATCTTAATGAGTGTTCCAAGTTTGAGCAGAATTTCTACAAACTACTCAAGCTTTACCTCCTCTGTCAAGTCTTCTCTGATGCACCCAAACAAAGCTATTTACTTCTTAGCTCTATTATAAAACTTAGCATATTATTTTATAATTTTTTAGTTTACATATCATCTCTATCTTTAGAATGTGAGCTCTTTGAGAACTGGGACCTTATGCCTTCAAAATATGTGGAACTCCTATCTCCTGGCATACAGACAGCACTCAAAAGCCATCTGGTAAATAAAACAGACAGAAATAACTACTTTTAGTCTCTTATAGTTTGGTGTTACATGTTATATATAATGATATATGCTTTTCAACATTGACTACAAAGTACACTATCTGAAACAGGATTTCTACACTTGATCTTAGCCAAAAGGCCGAGAAGCGATGAAACAGGATTTCTAAACCATGGTATTAATGCAATTCTTGGGCAATTCTTGGTTGTATGGGGCTGTCATGTGCATTTGCGGGATGTTTTAGCAGCATCCCTGGTCTCTATCCACTAGATGCCAGCAGCCTCCCTGTAACCTCTCACCCAGCTGTGACAACCAAAAATGTCTCCTGATACTACTAAAGGTCCTTGTGGGGTGGGGGGGTGGGGGTGGGCAGCAGTGGCAGGTGCAAAATCACCCTTAGTTAAGGTCTACTGGTCTAAAATATCAAATTATTTGAAACAAAGAATTGGCAAGTTGGAGGCTAATTCTTGTTTAAAAATTTTGTTTGATTTGCTATCTCAATAATACTTGTAGGCTATACAAAGAGAAAAAAACAGTCCTTAAAAAACGTGCTTTAGGACTTCACTGGTGGTGCAGTGGTTAAGAATCCACCTGCCAATGCAGGGGACACGGGTTCAAGCCCTGGTCCGGGAAGATCCCACATGCCGCAGAGCAACTAAGCCTGTGTGCCACAACTACTGAGCCCACGTGTCACAACTACTGAAGCCCGTGCGCTTAGAGTCCGTGCTCCACAACAGGAGAAGCCACTGCAATGAGAAGCCCATGCACCGCAACAAAGAGCAGCCCCCACTTGCCTCAACTAGAGAAAGCCTGCACGCAGCAACAAAGACCCAATACAGCCAACAATCAATCAATCAATAAATAAAATTAAAAATAAAGAAAGAAAAAAGAAAATCTTTTGAGGCAGAACAGTTTTCATTATGAAAAACAAATTACATTGCTATGAGAAGTTTAATTAATTAACCCCTTTCTCTCTAATTAGGAAAGCATTATATATTTACATGCCAGAAGAAAGCAAGACAATTTTCCAATTTCAGCTTCTAGTAACCAGTGAAAAGGATGGACATATTTACAATTCCCAAGAAGCACCATTAACCAGCTGTAGATATGACATCACCTGTCAATCACTATTGGCACATAGTAGGCACACAAGAAATATTTGCTGAGTGAATTAACTTTGGCCATCTATGTACAAGACTTCTACTAGGTATTGTGGAGGACAAAGAGAAGTTTGACTGCCTACTGTAATGCAAGCTCCTCTCCATCCTTAAAGATGGAGAGGACTGTACCTTGTTTTTGTCTCTCTGGCACATAATTAGTTATTTGTTGAATAAAGGAATTAGTTAAAATTGCATTACTAAATTTAAGGATTTTTTCCTCCCCTTTTTAACAATCAAGTTTCCCTTGCTGGTCTCTGACTTGGAGGCAATTAAATCAGTTGCTACGGTTGTATGTTTCATTCATTTATAAATTGTATCAAGACCAATCTTTTGATTCACTGTGGCCAAAAAGAATACATACTCTCTGTGGTTTAAGTTATAGTGTTACTGCCAGGTAAAAAAAGAGGGTAATAATCTGGTCGTCCATTCATACTAACTCTACACTTACCAACCAGATAATGATAATCAAAAGGCTTGTTAGTATTCATAAATCTTATACGAATGGATCACATAATCTTTCATGATTTTCAGCAGTGATCACTGAGAAAGCACCAAGCTGCATGGCTCTACTCAAAATGTGAACATGGTCCAATTGGCAGGTCATAAAGCTCTCAGAATTTATACAAAATACAGTACACTGAAGAAGCACTCTTAAATAGGAGTGCTATAAATGGGACACAAATAAAAGGAAAATAAGAATTCTGTCATCTTACTACTGTGTTAGGGAAAACAAAATAAATATTGATACAATAGTTTGATAAGAGTAATACAAAAGAAAATAAGGAATTCCATGTAAAATATTAGCACCAACTGAGAACGTGCAGCCAGCCCCCAACCTACAGGTTATTCTCATTTCTAAACTTTGGTTTAGAATTTAGACTGCATGTGGAAAGAATCAAATGACATGTAAAGCATCTGCCACAGTGCATGACACAAAGTAGGTACCAATAAATGGTATGTTGAAACAAAACGCAGGGCTTAAGTCTGATTTACCTATTCAGACTCAGATGCCCATGCTCAACAATGGGGACAGTGGAATAAAGTGAAGGGTGGACTACAGGCCAGAGGTGGTGGTAGGGCCAGAATCAGGGAAGAACATCTGAGCAGGCATTATGTTCCCTTCCCTTCACCACCTGTCATGGTCTGGCTGGGCTGAGATGAAAGTCTCATGTAAAGCTGAAGTTAGTTTCAGAGGGAGGGTGATTCTTTTCCCCCCTACAATGTATACATTATTGAGTTTTCAAAAATAATGATAATAAAGGAGGAAAGAAACTTCTTCATCAGAAACCGGAGGGAAGAAACATTGCTGGGTTCATGCTCTGCTGAAAATAAGAACTCAGATGGGAGCTCTCACCAGATGGTTTTAGTTTCCTCTGTAGGGCATAAGGTTAGGAAAGAGGAAGAACAAGAGAGCTTAAGAGAATAAAAGGCATGAATAATCCTTGGAGAGTATGTATAAGAGAGATAAATGAATGAATAAGATGAATTATTTAGAGATGAATAAAAAGAACTGATTTCACAGCAATTCTAGTTAGACTGAAGCTAAACAATTTGCCTGTTGGTGGCAACTCACATGGATACAGAATTGAGCAAAGGATAGTATGTTAAGAGAATGAGAAATTATTAAGTGGCAATAGAGATGAAGAGGGAAATTCAGTCTATTATGCTTTCAAAAAACATGAATAATTGCTATGTGAGGTCCTATATTAGGGCTTCGATATTCAGAGATGAATAGAGCATGATCCTGCCCCCAGGAAACTCATGCACCACTGCAGCAAGGTGATAAACAAAGAACCAAAGAAGTTTAATACTGAGTCCTTATGGTATTTGGCAACTCTAATTTTTTAAAGGCAATTGTTACATTGTTTTATTCTCTAGCATCATATATTTATGATTTGTGTCTATATAAACTATGAACCAAAATAATAAAATGCACATTTATACACCTACCACTCAATTCATGTACTAAAACTTATACTTTTATATTCATCTGAAATCTTCTGCCTGTCTTTTAAAGCTCCTTGTAATATGGCAGCATCTTCACATAACTCATCTAATTTCCAGCTATTTCTTCCAAGCTTTCTATTCTAGTCAGACATATTTGACAGAAGCATTACACGAACTTAAGTGTCCAAGAAAACATCTCCTCTTTCTTGTCCAAAAGAAACAAAGAATTGAGGAAATATTATTTGCCTAATAAATGCATTTCTTATATTACTACAGGAACTAAGAGCTTTTCCTTATAAAGATTTTAAATAGTTTGTAAAGGTAATAAAAGTTCACATGAATGGATGGTTAAGTGCTAAAAAGTACCTTCAAACGTTGTCATGGAAACTTAAAACTCTGAAAAGGATTTATATTATCTTTTCATTCTGGCAAGAAAAATGTTATTTTACCTTGCATTTTAAAATAAGGTTTAAAATTATCATTAAAAAAGTTACTACCCCAGGGACTTCCCTGGTGGCGCAGTGGTTGAGAATCTGCCTGCCAATGCAGGGGACACAGGTTCGAGCCCTGGTCGGTGAAGTTCCCACATGTCACGGAGCACTAAGCCCATGCGCCACAACTACTGAGCATACGCTCTAGAGCCTGCAAGCCATAACTACTGAGTCCGCATGCCACAACTACTGAAGTCTGTGTGCTCTAGGGCCTGCGTGCTGCAACTACTGAAGCCTGCACACCTAGAACCCGTGCTCCGCAACAAGAGAAGCCACTGCAATGTGAAGCTCTCGCACCACCACAACGAAGAGTAGCTCCTGCTCACCGCAACTAGAGAAAGCCCACGCACAGCAGCGAAGACCCAATGCAGCCAAAAATAAATTAATTAATTAAAGAAAAAAAAAGTTACTACCCTAAACAGGATCCTTCTCTTTCATGAACTTTTAAATTGTGGTACAATACACATAACAAAAAATTTACTATCTTAACCATTTCTAAGTGTACAGTTCAGTTGCACTAAGTACATTCACACTGTTGTGCAACCATCACCATCGTCCATCTCCAGAACTTTTCATTTTGCAAAATTGAAACTCTTTATATATAAAACAGTAACTTCCCATTCGTCTCTCCCCATGGCCCCTGGAAATTACCATTCCACTTTCCGTCTCTGTGAATTTGACTACTCTAAGTATCTCATATAAGGGGAATCATACATTTGTCCTTCTGTGTCTGGCTTATTTCATTTAACATAATATCTTCAAAGTCCATCCATATTGTAGCATGGGTCAGGATTTCCTTCTTTTTTAAAAAAAATTGTGGTAAAAACACATAACATAAAATGTACCATCTTAAGCATTTTTTAAAGTGTATGGCAGTCTTACCTATATGTATATTGTTGTGCAACAGATCTCCAGAAATTTTTTACCTTGCAACACTGAAACTCTATACCCATTGAACACCATCTTCCCATTTCCCCTTCCCACCCAGCCCCTGGCAACCACATTTCTACCTTTAAAGAATCTGACTACTTTAGATACCTCATTTAAGTGTAACCATGCAGTGTTTGTCTTTTTGTGACTGGCTGGCTTACTTCACCTAGCATATATCCTCAAGGTTCATCCTGTTATAGTACATGACAAGATTTCCTTTTTTTTTTTTTGCAGTATGCGGGCCTCTCACTGTTGTGGCCTCTCCCGTTGTGGAGCATAGGCTCCGGACATGTAGGCTCAGCGGCCATGGCTTACGGGCCCAGCCGCTCCGTGGCATGTGGGATCTTCCCAGACCGGGACATGAACCCGTGTCCCCTGCATCAGCTGGTGGACTCTCAACCACTGTGCCACCAGGGAAGCCCGAGATTTCCTTATTTTTTAAGGCTGACTAATATTCCATTGTGTGTATTGATATATACCACATTTTCTTTATCCATTCATCCGTCAATGGACATTTAGGTTGCTTCTACCTCTTGGCAGAATAATGCTGCAATGAACATGAGTGTGCAAATATCTCTTTGAAATCCTATTGTCAATTCTTCTAAAAGTGGGATTTCTGGGTCATATAGCAATCTATTTTTTTCTAAGACTTGATTTTTTTTTTTGATTAGTTTTAGGTTCACAGCAAAACTGAGAAAAAGGTACAAGATTTCCCGTATAGGGCTTCCCTGGTGGCGCAGTGGTTGAGAATCTGCCTGCCAATGCAGGGGACACGGGTTCCAGCCCTGGTCTGGGAGGATCCCACATGCCGTGGAGGAACTAAGCCCGTGAGGCACAACTACTGAGCCTGCGCGTCTGGAGCCTGTGCTCCGCAACGGGAGAGGCCGTGACAGTGAGAGGCCCGCACACCGCGATGAAGAGGGGCCCCCGCTCGCCGCAACTGGAGAAAGCCCTCGCACAGAAACAAAGACCCAACACAGCCAAAAATAAATAAAATAAATTAAAAAAAAAAAAGATTTCCCGTATACCTCATACCCCCACATATGCACAGCCTCCACCATTATCAACATTCTCACCCTGGAGTGGTATGTTTGCTACAACTGATAAAACTACAATGACCAATGATAATCGCCCAAAGTCCACAGTTTACATTAGAGGTCATTCTTGGTGCTGTACATTCTATGGGCAGACTCTCAACCACTGCGCCACCAGGGAAGCCCTGCCCATTTTTTAATTAGGTTGTAAGTTTCTACTTGCTGTTGAGTTGCGGAGTTTTTTATATGTTCTGGATATTAACCCCTTACCAGATACAAAGATTTGCAAACATTTTCTCTCATTCCATGGGTTGCCTTTTACTCTGTTGATTGTGTTTGACTGACAGAAGTTCTAAATTTTGATGAGTTCAATTTATCTACATTTTCTTTTGTTGCCTGTGCTTTTGGTTCACATCCAAGAAATTATTGCCACATCCAATATAAGGAAGCTTTCCCTTATGTTCTCGTTTAGGAGCTTTGCAGTTTTCTCATGCATTAGGGTTCTTTCATGGATGTTTAACAATTCTCTTACAGATTTGGAAAGTTCCCACTTAAACCTAAATTATCTTTTAAAGATATACCTCTCTGAAATTAATGACTGAGAGCTATATATTTGAGGTCAAAGAACTGTGTATTTTCTAATAGAAATATAGCTGCAACAACAAATGGACACAGATAATAATAAAAATTATCTGCTCCTTCCAAATCAATTTGTACCTCCAGTTTTAAGTCACCAATCCAAAAAACAATATAGATTATTTTGAGAAATTCAGAAATTTCAACTTAGGGTTGCTGTTAAAATTAAAGTGTTTAGGCCCCTACACCAAAGGCTCTCTCTCTATTACAATTTTATAGTTTTCTATTTGCTTTTTTAAATTATTATCTTCTCCATCCTCCATCGCCATGCCTTTTGATGCTGCCATTATTATTACCTTTGAAAATGCCTCATCTAACTTATTTTGCAAACAGCTGCCTCAAAAGCCTAAGGGTGCCTTTATCACTAGGCACCAATCTAAGATGTCTGTTTTCTGAAATAATGTTTATTCATTAATACTCCTGAACACCCACTTTGTGCAAGATACTATGGGTAATACAAAGCTGCAAAACTCACCAGAAGGGGCT
Source organism: Tursiops truncatus (assembly GCF_011762595.2). Classification (NCBI taxonomy): domain Eukaryota; kingdom Metazoa; phylum Chordata; class Mammalia; order Artiodactyla; family Delphinidae; genus Tursiops; species Tursiops truncatus. Next base: position 88,089,519 of record NC_047039.1, on the reverse strand, counting down.
TCTTATCAGGGCCTATTAAGGCCATACTCGGTATCATATTCACCCAGGATAGGGGCCTGGAAACAAAGCATAAAAGCAGGGCAGCATGGAGCATTTCTCCCCAGTGGATCATCAGAGCAGGCAATACAGCCAACAAGGAACTAGCTCTTTTCTGGCCCTCCAGATGATATGTCAGGTTCAAGGGACCAAGACACATCTGGTACATCCAAGAGAACTTGTTAGACGTTAGTTCAATACTAGATCATGGTTTTGAATGCCAGGGTAAGACATAGAGACTTTTATTTTATCTTCTTACCACTGATTTCTGAATAAGAGATTAACATGATTGAAGCTCTAGGAATATTAATATGGCAGCAGTATGTAAGGGCACTAGAAGTTAGAGACTGGAGACAGGAAGAGTATTACATTTAATTGGTAGAATAATAATAATAATGATGATGATGATGATGATGATGATATAACAGCAGTAGCCAACACTTTTTTTTTAACAACTTATATTAGCCAAACATTGTTCTAATGATTTTTTCATGTATTAACTCCTCATAACAACTCTATGAGGTACTTTAGGTAAAAATATTATCCCTATTTCATAGATGGGGAAATAGAGGCATGGAGAGATTAAGTAACTTGCCCAGGGTCTCACAGATATTAAGTAGCAGGACCAACATTTGAACCCAGATAATCTAGTTCCAGAGTCTCTACTATTAACCACTCCATGATACCACTTCTCAGAGTACACTACATATGCTCACATATGTAGTGTACTCTGCTCAAATATTCCTAATATTTTAGGAAAACGCTTAAGGAATAACTCATCCATCCCTGAAACCTGATAATGACAGAGCTGATAGTTCTGGTATTAGACTCAGCAAATCAACACATGTGAGGATATCATGTGGGACTAGAAAATGAGAACTTAAAGAATAATTGGTACCTCTTTATTCAATGCCCACCAAGTGCCCAGTATTCTTCATGCATCATCTCATTTAATCCTCACACCAACCTAAGAGAGGGGCATTATTTTAAATCTACCTTTTTTCAGTTGAGGAAATCTAGGCTCAGAGAGGCTATACCTTCTGTCCCTCATTATACAGCTCATCAGTGACAGAAGCAGAAGTAGAATCCAGATCCCAATCAATCCCGTGTTCTTCCTACTCTCTTATGTGGAGGGCATGCAGCAACGGGACAGGAATACTGCCAGTCTGGAAGGCTGCAGTCCTTCTGCCCTCAGAAGGCTAGCGCCCCCATCTGAAACACTCCGGAACCATGCCGGTATGTGTATAGTTATGTCCCCAGGGTGCTTCTCCACCCAGCCAGAAGTTACACCAGGTGGATGTCTGAGTCAGCCCTTGTTCCAAGGCTAGAACTAGCCTGTGAGTTTGGGCAGGACTGAGGCGGCTCTGAGGATTCTTATACACAAAATACAAACGTGAAACCCCATGGAAAAATACAGGCTTGAAGGACTATCACTATGCAGCCCTCCACGAAGAGAGGTAAAAAAGAAAAAATTCTCTGAAGGGAAATGCTCTGAGTCATATGGAGCTGAGGATAGCACCTGGAGATTAGCAACCCAAGAGAAGAGAGCCAGAGTTCAGGAAATTGTCTATGCTTGTTTTCTCAGGGAATTCCCATATGTTTAACCTCAGTTTCTCAAAACTTATTTCTTCAAAAAATGGTTAAGACATAATGTGTAATTAAAAAAGCAAAACACAAAATTTGAAAAATGCTGGAATTTTCCTTTTTACTTCATTTTTTTTTTTCTGAACTTTACAAATTTCCTATCATAGACATACGTTACATCCAGGGGTAAAAATAAAATAAACTAATTGAAATACTTTTAACCTATACTTAGGAAGAGGGGGAAAAACCCCACAAATTTCCCATAGAGTAGTCTAATAATTCCCGAATACTCAAACAGGCAACATCAAAATCACCTGAAACATTTGTAAAAAATACAAATTTCCAGAGCCCAAAGACCTACACGGTCAGAATTTCCCTGGGTGGGGCCTAGGAATCTAGAGTTTCAACAAGCTCCCTAGATGACTATAATAATTTATATCAAGGAAGTCCAAAAGCACCTTCACTTCTCTCTTTCTTTCTGAGGTTCTTTGATGATTTATTTAATGCTAGGACAAATTTATATTGAAAGGCAAACACAATATTTAACAGTGACTGGACTGTAGACTTGGATGGCCTACTGTCTCACCATTTATCTCTGCAAACTTCTGAACATCACTTAGGGTTTTCAGTTCTTGTCTTGGACATGCTGCTACACACAGTGCTACAGACTTGATCTTCCGGTTTATCAAGTCCAGATTGCATGGATCCAAAAAGAACACGTACCTAAAGCATGAAGAAAAATATTGAGATATTATTTCACAAAATACAGTCTGGTTCACTGCATATTTGAATAAACCTAAGAGCAAAGAACATCTCATTTCCCCTTCACAAATTTAATCATAGATGAACAAACATTTCACAAATCTAATCAAACACGAATTTTTTTTTAAATAATTGCTTATAAACATACTGTTAACAGTGGGGATGGAGGAAATACGGGACTCATATTTTTCATGATCTATTTTTCTAATATTTAAAATTTTGCAATGTGTATTTTATAATCAAAATTGTCTATTTTAGTATTTTTAAAACAACTAACTTTAGTTTTATTTTTTTTGACAAAGTTGTATCCCCCAAATTACTGCAATACTGTTATATAACATGAATTATAATTTAAACATAAACTTTAATGAATATATAATCATATATAAAGTGTATCATTATAAAAATGAACATATATTGATATATACAAGGTATAGCCAAGAAGGCTGAGTAGGAAGACCCTGAGATTATCTCCTCCTATGGGCACACCAAAATTACAACAGCAACTATTGATGAGAATGATCTGAAGACTAGCAGAAAAGATTTCCCACAACTAAAGATATAAAGAGGGAATCACAGTCAGATGAACAGTGGGGTGGAGACGTGGTACAGGAAAGATCCACACCTCTCAGTAGGCAACCCACAAATGGGAGGATAATCACAATTGCAGAGGTTCTCCCCAGGGAGAGAGGGATCCGTGCCTCATATGGGTGCCCAGCCCTGGGACCCTGAACCAGGAAAACAAGCCTCCAGAACATCTGACTTTGAAGGTCAGCAGGGTTTGCACACTGGAGAGTCAGAGGGCAGTAGGAAACAGAGACTCCACTCTTAAAGGACACACACAAAATCTCACATGCTCCAAAACCCAGCACAGATATAGTAATTTGAAATGAGTCTAGGTCAGACTCACTTGCTGATCTTGGGAGAGCCTCCTAGACAGGTAGGAGGCAATTTCAACCCACCTAGGGACATGATTGCTGGTCACAGCCATTTTGGGGAACTTGTTCTACCATAAGGACATTGGTGCTGACAAGCGCCATTTTGGAGTCCTCCCTCTAGCCTATCAGCACCAGGGGCTTACCTGCCCACAAGCTGGTTACCCCAGGCCCAGGACGCCCCCCTACCCAGGACAAGCAGCCAGCCATGCAGGGACCCAACCTCACCATCCGATGGGCCAACACCAGCCCCAGGCCCCATAGAGAGCTACCCCAGGACCTACTCCCACCCACCAGAGGGCCAAGATCTACTGTAAGCTATGCTGGGACACAGGCCTATCCACCAGCAGGCTAGCACCCGCCCCAAGACTCACCAAACTTTGCAGCCACCCATGCTGGGAACCAGCCCTGCCCACCAGCAGACTGACATTAGCCCCGGACCCCCTGGAACCCACTGTCAGCCATGCCAGGACCCATGTCCATCCACCAAAAACATTAAACACTGCAGGGGGAAGAGGGTGTTAAAATTGCACCTTCCTTGTTAGAATGTCTTTGAACTTAAGAGACTATCAACTTAAAATAATCATGCATAAATATGTTGTTATATATGAACCTCATAATAACCACAAATCAATAATCTATAATAGATACACAAAAAAGAGAAAGGAATCCAAACGTAACACTAAAGAGAGTCATCAAATCACAAGGGAAGAGAGCAAACGAAGAAGAAAGGAACAAAACAGAACTACAAAAACAACCAGAAAACAATTAACAAAATGGGAATAAGTACACACATATTAATAATTGTTTAAATGTGAATGGACTAAATTCTCTAATCAAAAGACATAGAGTGGCTGAATTGATAAAAAAATGAAACCCATCTATATGCTGCCTACAGGAGACACACTTCAGATCTAAAGACAGATACAGACTGAAAGTGGGGGGGATGGAAAAAAGTATCCCATACAAGTGGAAACCAAACGAAAGCTGGGGTAGCAATACTTAGAACAGAGAAAATATACTTTAAAACAAAGACTGTAACAAGAAACAAAGAAGCATATCATATAATGATCAAGGGATTGATCCAAGAAGCAGATATAACAATTATAAATCCATACGTACCCAACACAGGAGCATTTAAACACATAAAGCAAATATTAGCAGACAAAGGGAGAAATTGACACAGTTTCTTGTATTATTAATTGTTAATTGCTGATTGTATTATTAACACAAGAATAGTAGGGGACTTTAACAGCCCACTTACATTAATGGACAGAAAATCAATAAGGAAACACTGGCCTTAAATGACACATTAAATCAGATAGACTTAACTGATATATAAAGAACATCCCATCCAAAAGCAGCAGAATACACATTCTTTTCAAGTGCTCATAGAACACTTCCAGGATAGATCACATGCTAGGCCACAAAACAAATCTCAATAAATTTAAGAATACTGAAATCATATCAAGCACCTTTTCTGGCCTCAATGATATGAGACCATAGTTGGTAGAAATCAACTATAAGAAACAAAACTGCAAAAGCCACAAACATGTGAAGGGTAAACAATATGCTACTAAACAAGCAATGGGTCACTAAAGAAATCACAGAGGAAATCAAAAAATACCTGGAGACAAATGAGAACAGAAATACAACAATCCAAAATCTATGACACGCAGCAAAAGCAGTTCTAGGAGGAAAGTTTACAGTGATCAAGTTTACCTCAGGAAACAAGAAAAATCTCAAATTAAAAACCTAACCATACATCTAAAGGAACTGGGAAAAGAAGAACAAACAAAACCCAAAGTTAATAAAAGGAAAGAAATAATAAAGACCAGAGCAAAAATAAAATGAAATAGTGACTAAAAAATGATAGAAAAGATCAATGAAACTAAGAGTGGGTTCTTTGAAAAGAAAAACAAAATTGGTAAGCCTTTAGCCAGATGCATCAAGAGAAAAAGAGAAGGCCCAAATAAAGAAAATCAGAAATGAAAGAGAAGTTGCAACTAACACCACAGAAATTCAAAGCATCACAAGAGATTACTATGAACAATTATATGCCAACAAAATGGACAACCTAGAAGAAATGAATAAATTCCTAGAAACACATGATCTTCCAAGACTGAATCAGGAAGAAACAGAAAATATCTATACACTGATTACCAGGAAGGAAATTGATTCAGTAATCAAAAAACTCCCAAAAAACCGAAGTCCAGGACCAGAGAGCTTCACAGGTGAATTCTACCAAACACTTAAAGAAGAAGTAAAACCTATCCTTCTCAAACTATACCAAAAAATTGAAATGGAAGGAATGCTTCCAAACTCATTCTACGAGGCCAGCAACACCCTGATACCAAAACTAGACAAAGACATCACAGAAAAAGAAAATTACAAGCCAATATCACTGATGAACATAGATGCAAAAATTCTCAACAAAATATCAGCAAACCGAATTCAAGACATTAAAAGGATCATACACTATGATCAAATGGCATTTATCCCAGGGGTGCAAGGATGATTTAACATCTCTCAATCAATCAATGTGATACACTACATTAACAAACTGAAAAATAAAAATCACATGGTCATCTCAATAGATGTGGAAAAAAACTTTTGGCAAAATTCACCATCCATTTGCGATAAAAACTGTTAACAAAGTGGGCATAGAAGGAACATACCTCAATATAATAAAGGCCATAAATGACAAGCCCACAGTTAACATCATACTCAAAGGTGAAAAGCTGAAAGCATTTCCTCTAAAATCAGGAACAAGACAAGGGTGCCCACTCTTGCCACTTTATTCAACATGGGAGGCCTAGCTACAGAAATCAGACAAGAAAAAGAAATAAAAGGAATCTAAACTGGAAAGGAAGAGGTAAAACTATCACTGATATCAGATGACGATACTATATACAGAAAATCCTAAAGACACCACCAAAAACTATCAATATTAGAACTCATCAATGAATTCAGTAAAGTGGCAGGATAAGAAAATTAATATACAGAAATCCGTTATGTTTCTATATACTAACAACAAACTACCACAATGAGAAATTAAGAAAACATCTCATTTACAATTGCATCAAAAAAAAAAAAAAAAGCCCTAGGAATAAATCTAACCCAAGGAGGTTAGAAACCTACACTCAGAAAACTCTAAGACACTGATGAAAGAAACTGAAGATGACACAAATGGAAAGATACACCATACTCATGGACTGGAAGAATTAATACTGTTAAAATTACCATACTCCCCAACACAATCCACAGAGTCAATGCAATCCCTATCAAAATATCAATGGCATTTTTCATAGAATTACAACAAATAATTCTAAAATTTGTATGGAAACACAGAAGGCCACAAATAGGCAAAACAATCTGAGAAAGAAGAACAAGCTGGAGGTATCATGTTCCCTCATTGCAAACTGTACTACAAAGCTACAGTAGTCAAAACAGTGTGGTACTTGCACAAAAACAGACAAATAGAAAAATGGAACAAAACAGAGAGCCCAGAAATTAACTCATGCACTTATGATCAGTTAATCTATGACAAAGAAGACAAGGATATACACTGGGGAAAAGACAGCCTCTTCAATAAACGGTGTTAGGAACACCAGCCAGCCACGTGTTAAAGAATCAAACTGGACTACTTTCTCATACCATATACAAAAATAAACTCAAAATGGATTAAAGATTAAATGTAAGATCTGACTGTAAAACTCCTAGAAGATAACACAGGTAAAGTGAGAGAGTGGCATGGACATATATACACTACCAAACGTAAAACAGATAGCTAATGGGAAGCAGCTGCATAGCACAGGGAGATCAGCTCGGTGGTTTGTGACCACCTAGAGGGGTGGGATAGGGAGAGTGGGAGGGAGGGAGACGCAAGAGGGAAGAGATATGGGAACATATGTATATGTATAACTGATTCACTCTGTTATAAAGCAGAAACTAACACACCATTGTAAAGCAATTATACTCCAATAAAGATGTTTTAAAAAATGCTATTAGACATTGGTCTTAGCAAATTTTTTGGATCTGTCTCCTCAAGCAAGGGAAACAAAAGAAAAATAAACAAATGGGACTATATCAAACTAAAAAGCTTTTACATGGCAAAGGAACTATCAAAAAAATGAAAAGGCTGCCTACTGAATGGCAGAAGATATTTGCAAATGATATGTCCAATAAGGGGGTAATATCCAAAATATAGAAAAAACTCATATAACTCAACATCAGAAAAACAAACAACCCAATTAAAAAATAAGAAGAGGACCTGAACAGACAATTTCCCAAGAAGACATACAGATGGCCAACAGGGATATGAAAAGATGCTCAACATCACTAAACATCAGTGAAATGCAAACCAAAACCATAAGATATCACCTCACACCTGTCAAAATGGCTATTCTCAAAATGACAAGTAGCAAGTATTGGCGAGGATGTGGAGAAAAGGGAACCCTTGTGTACAGTTACTGGGAATATAAATTGGTACAGCCACAATGGAAAATAGTACTGATGTTCCTAAAAAAATTAAAAATAGAACTACCATACGATCCTGCAATTCCACTTCTGGGTATTTTTCCAAAGAAAACTAATAAAACACTTAATTTGAAAAGGTATATGCACCCCTATGTTCATTTGCAGCATTATTCACAATAGCCAAGATATGGAAGCAACCTAAGTGCCCATTGATGGATAAATGGATAAAGATGTGTTACATACATGTATGTATAATGGAATATTACTCAACCATAAAAAAGAATGAAATCTTGCCAGCTGTGACAACATAGATGGACCTAGAGAGTATTATGCTAAGTGAAATAAGTCAGAGAGTGAAAGACAAATACACATATGATTCCATATGTGGAATCTAAGAAACAAAACAATTGAACAAACATGACAAAACAGAAACAGACTCATAGATACAGGGAACAAACAGGTGCTTTCCAGATGGGCCGGGGGAGGTGGGGGATGGGTGAGATAGGTGAGGGAGATTAAAAGGTACAAACTTGCAGTTACAAAATAAATGAGTCACAGTTACAAAACGTACAGCATGGGGAACAGAGTTAATATTATTGTAATATCTTTGTACAGGTGATAGATAGTAACTACTTATCATGGTGTTCATTTTGTAATATATAGAAATATCAAGTCACTATGCTGTGCACCTGGAATTAACATCATGTTGTATGTCAATTACACTTCAATTAAGAAAAGAAAAAAAAGGGAATTCCATGGTAGTCCAGTGGTTAGGACACTGCACTTTCACTGCCGAGAGCCCAGGTTCAATCCCTGGTCGAGGAACTAAGATCCCACAAGGTATGCAGCAGGGCCAAAAAAAAAAAAAAAAAAAAAAATTTAATGGGTAAAAAATATCTTACTGTTTTAGTTGCATTTTTGATGAATTTGAACATTACTTCATATATTGTTCATTTGTATTTTCAATTTTTTTGTATCTTTTGCTTGTTTTTAAAATTGAGGTGTTCTGCTACTCACTGAATCATAAAAACTTTGTATATTAAGGGTATTAAATTTATGTTAAGGCTGATACAAGTATTTTCATGATTTGCCAACTGTCACTTTGAAATAGTTTTCTATTTTTGCCATCAAATCTTTTGTTTTATTTTTGTAATTAGTTCACTAAATTTTTATGGTTCAAAAAGTAGCTCTCCATTCTCATATCAAATGTTTCATAGAGGGCTTCCCTGGTGGCGCAGTGGTTGAGAGTCCGCCTACCGATGCAGGGGACACGGGTTCGTGCCCCGGTCCGGGAAGATCCCACATGCCGCGGAGCGGCTGGGCCCGTGAGGCATGGCCGCTGAGCCTGCGTGTCCGGAGCCTGTGCTCCGCAACGGGAGAGGCCACGGCAGTGAGAGGCCTGCGTACCGCAAAAAAAAAAAAAAAAAAATGTTTCATAGATACAATTTGGTGTACAGAAAAGAGAGAAAAGATGTTACTTTAATTTTCTAAGTAATTAACCAATTATCCTAGTGCTTTTTTTTTTCTTTTTTTCGGTACACGGGCCTCTCACTGTTGTGGCCTCTCCCCTTGCGGAGCACAGGCTCCGGACACGCAGGCTCAGCAGCCATGGCTCACGCGCCCAGCCGCTCCGCAGCATGTGGGATCTTCCCGGACCGGGGCACGAACCCGTGTCCCCTGCATCGGCAGGCGGACTCTCAACCACTGCGACACCAGGGAAGCCCCCTAGTGCTGTTTTTAAAATATTATTTCCTGTTCATAGCATGTTGTCACTCTTCTACACTAGAGGATATGGGTTTATGTTCTCTATTTTGTTTCATTGATTCATCTGAATGTTCTGGTGTTAGTAAAAACAAAAAAATTTTAAAAGGACATATAAACTTGAGCTAATGAATATATAATTATAAAAATGCATTATAAAATTTAATATATAAAGTTGAATATAGACTAGAGGAAAATACACCACCAGTTCAACTACAGTCATCTCTGGATATTAGAATAAAGTGATTTTAATTTTTTTCTTCTACTTTTAGGGGCAGGACAGGAATAAAGACACAGACGTAGAGAATGGACTTGAGGACACAGGGAGCAGGAAAGGTAAGCTGGGACGAAGTGAGAGAGTAGCACTGGCACATATACACTACCAAATGTAAAATAGATAGCTAGTGGGAAGCAGCTGCATAGCACAGGGAGATCAGCTCTGTGCTTTGCGACCACCTAGAGGGTGGGATAAGGAGGGTGGGAGGGAGATGCAAGAGGGAGGGGATATGGGGATATACATATTCATATAGCTGATTCATTTTGTTATACAGCAGAAACTAACACAACTCTGTAAAGCAACTATACTCCAATAAAGATGTTAAAAAAAAAGAATTCTTATTTTCTAGAATGAGTGCCAATTACTTTTGAGTTGAGATGACTATAATAATAAATGTTGTTTTCTAAAAATGTCCATTTCATATAAACAAAATACTCCCCAAGGGGCTTCCCTGGTGGCCCCGTGGTTAAGAATCCGCCTACCAATGCAGGGGACATGGGTTCGATTCCTGGTCCGGGAAGATCCCACATGCTGCAGAGCAACTAAGCCCGTGTGCCACAACTACTGAGCCTGCGCTCTAGAGCCCACGAGCCACAACTACTGAGCCCACGCGCCACAACTACTGAAGCCTGCACGCCTAGAGCCTGTGCTCCACAACAAGAGAAATCACTGCAGTGAGAAGCCCATGTACCGCAACGAAGAGTAGCCCCCGCTCACCGCAACTAGAGAAAGCCCACGCACAGCAACGAAGACCCAACGCAGCCAAAAATAAATAAATAAAATTAAAAAAAAATACTCCCCAAATCCTAAATTATGTTTGGTTTCCTGTACGTTTATATTTTAGGAAAGAGAAAATTAATTAGAAATTACACTAAAACATTTTTTTTAATGTTATAAAGGTAGAAGAGATGACAAAGATTGCAGATGTTATCATTTGTCCAAAGAGAAGGTAAGAGCCAAACACTCTTAACTGAGATAAACAAAGTCTAATATTATTGATCCAGGGAGAGAGTACAAGCAGGGATACTTTCTCCCAAGATAAGAGTTAAAGAACCTCCAGCCCTGGGTTCTACTCTACTGGGTCCACGGAAAGTTTTATAAAATAATGTATCTTCCAATACCTTTCTCACGCTGTTAAACTCTTTTGTTTTACAAAATATGATTCAAATCAGGAAATATAACCGAATACAAGAATTAGGTGAGAAAACTGAAAAGCAAAAAGATAAAGTCAATGTATGTGCTCAGATGGATCATATAAAGGGATATCAGGGAAAAAATTAAACAGAAAAAAAAAAGTTGGGAGTGGTGGCTATGACAGACCGGAAAGGCCTTTGCAGGTGGAGTAACCACTGAACACTTCAATGGAGTTGGGGACCAGGAACCCAGCATGCAGGCCAAGTATAAGCTACAAACCACCAAACTAAAAAAAAATGAATTTTTTGCAACTCTGTCAGTGATTCCAATACCATTAATGTTCTACATAGATAAAAGGAAAGGAAAGAAGTCAGGCAGGAAGATGTGGTTTGGAAGTGGATTCACTGATAACAAAGGATCTAGGGCATGGAGAAAACTTTCTGGCACCCTTTGTGTGGAAACAATCATTCCCTTACTAACTTTCCCTCCATCTATCCTGTGCATCTTACTGGGCATGCCCATGCCTGGGACCTTGTGTAATGAACTGCTCAAGCCAGCCACTAGGCACAGAACATGCTGGTCTTTGAGGAAGGTGTCCTAGAACCACTGAATCATTTACCACCACCACCACTAATAATAATACTATTAACAATGAAAATAATGGTAGCCAACATTTACTGAGTACTTACTATGTACCAGACACTGTATTAAACCCTTTATACATATTAACTCATTTATCCTTGCAACAATCCTGTTGTGTGTTTCTAGGTATGTGCTTGGGGTGGGAAGGGTGTGGACAGCAGAACTGGGGTGGGGTACAGGAGTTAACTGTGATGAGCAATGCCTTGAGAAATATCTGGAGAACCTCCTGACAGTTTAAAAAAAACAAAAAACATGCTTGGGAAAAAGGAGAGAAAGCCAGAGGTTTCCAGGGTCTTGCAGATAGCTATATTTATCCTTCTGAGCCCCAGTTTCCTTACCTGTAAAACTGCATACCACCTACTTTATTTGTTGTAATGCTATTGACAACGTACATAAAGCATCTAACAGGCAGTATATACTCAGTGATTCATATCA